>NW_011889599.1:1002888-1107890 GCF_000151845.1 Pteropus vampyrus | reverse complement strand
TTTTGATCCATTCTGCAACTCTGTGCCTTTTTATTGGTGAGTTCATTCCATTTACATTTAGGATGATTATTGAAATATGAGGACTTCTTATAGCCATTGTACCTTTTGCTTTGTGGTAGCTCAGTATATCCATTGCTTCCTTGTCCTTGTATTTCTGTTTTCTTTATTTTGGTTGGCTTTTGTGGATTTTCCCTCTGGTCCTTCTTGTTTTATGTTATATACTTCAGTTCTGAATCTTTGATGTGTGTTTATCATTACGAATATGAAAAAGATAGTTATATATATACAGTCATCCATTTTTTTCTGCATGTGCATTATCTCCATTCCTCTTTGCATATTTGGATTTTTGAATCTTCCCCTTTTCAGTCATTGTTGTCTCAGTTTGTCCCTATGTATGCTGAATGTTCATTACTATCTTGCTATAGCAATTCTCTTCTTATTGTTTAAGCTTATAATGCCATATTCTTAGTAAGAGTTGCACTCCTCTGCTTCTATTTGCCTTATAGTCACCTTACTCCTAATTATGTTTTTTGGGTTTTTTTGTCAATTTGTTTTAAGTGAGCTGACCCCTTTAGATATTTCCTATAGTGCAGGCCTCGTAGTGGAGAATTTCCTCAGTTTTTGTATGTCTGGAAAGGTCTTTATTTCTCTTTCATATATAAAGGAGAGCTTTGCAGGATTCTTTATTCTAGGCTGGTTGTTCCTTTCACCTAGTATTTCAAATATTTTCTTTTACTCCTTTCAGGCTTGTAAGGTCTGTGTTGAGAAGTCTGACAATAATCTAATGAGTTTCCTTTATAAGTTAGCCATTTTCTTCTCCCTGGCTGCTCTGAGAATTCTATCTTTGTCTTTGATTTTTTGATAATTTTAATACAGTGTCTCTTGGTAAAGGCCTTTTTGGGTTGAGATAATTGGGTGTTCTGTTTAATTCTTGAATTCTGAGCTCCTGCTCATTCATTAGATTTGGGAAATTTTTGTCCACTGTTTGTCCGAAAATGCTTTCTACTCCCTGCTCCATTTCATCTCCTTCCCTAATGCCCATTATTCTTATGTTTCCTCTCCTGATGGTATCAGATAGTTTTTGAATTTCTCTTTCATTATTTTTAATTCTTCGGTTTCTCTCTTCTTTCTTCTAATTTATTTCTAGATTTCTGTCTTCAATATCACTGATCGTTTCCTCCGTTCGGTCAACTCTATTTCCCATGCTTGCTATTTCATTTATCAACACTTGCAGTGTGTTTTTAATCTCCAGTAGAGCTATTCTGTTCTTTTTGAGGGTTTCAATCTCCTTGCTCTGCTCATCTAGTTGTTTTTCAATTCCTGAAATTATTAATATAACTCGTTTCTGAACTCACTGAGTTTTTTCAGAAGTACCATCCTGAATTCTGTAATTTAGTCGCATATTTCTATGTCTGTAAGTTTATTTTCTGGAGATTTTTCTCTTTCTTTCTGAGATGCCTCGTCATTTTGGTTGTTCATGGTGTTTAATGGACTATTTCTCTGCCTGGGCATTAATGGAAATGTATTCTGCTGTTTTTCCAGAATGATTTATTATATAAAGGTCTCTCTTTAGCCTGTTGCAAAGAAGGTGTTTTTCTTTTGCTTTCCAGTAGTTGGTGTCTAAGACTCTTGGATCCCTGCTTTATATAAAGCCTTAAAAACACTTTTTAAATTTTCTTGTAGATATTTAATCATGCTCACTACCCTCAGTCTTAGTCCCTGTCAGTGTTAGCGACAGTTTCGGTAGCATTTGCTCAGATGCCCCTGGGCTCTGCAGTGATCAGTCTCGAAGGGTATGTTGGGAGGGGCCCTCTGGGTTGGGGTTTTAGGGTTGTGGCTCAGCCTAGGTTTTGCAACCATGACCGGTAAAAATCAACTGTTGTTTCTCTTCCGTCCAGCTTCTCTGCTTTCTGCCCTGATTACTGGGCACTGTCGCCAACCACGTGGAGCTCACAGCACTCCCTGGCATGGCTGTTCATCTTCACCCCTCCCCCTCCTCCTTCTGGGTGCTCTAGAGACTGTGAAAGACAGCTTCCTTATTCTTCCCAGTCCACCGCCTTACACCCAGGGTTGTGACCTGTTGTAGTTCTTATGCTCGGATCCCATGCTCAGACGTGCTGGTGTGCAGTTTGTGTGTTTTTTATTGAAGTTTAAATGTTCAGCTACTGTTGTTTTAAGGGGAAAGATCTGGGGTCGTCTCTCACTCTGCCAAGTTTCTCTAAGCTTTTTTATCATATAATCATCTAAGAAACAATATTATTATAATATGTATATCATGCCTCCATATCAATTTGTTTCAGTCCTTATTTATTTTGAGACTAATATAGAACTTAATCATATTTAATTTAGTGCTTTAAATATATCATGGAATGAAAATTATGATGGAATTTCTATGCCATAAATTATGAAAGCAAATACAATTATAGAAAGCTAATTATAGTATGTAGTAATATCCATATCAATTCTTTTTAAAATTTTTTATCTGCTTATATTGGGCATTTTCAACTTATATGCATAACATTAATAATAATAAATATATATATATTTAACTTAGGTACTTAGCTCAGTTTTTTAATATTGGTTACTCTTCTTGTCTTTGTTTTTAATATGGATTGTGTTATTTTTTTCTCTTGATTTTAAAAATATTTAACTTAATAATTTGCATAATTAAATTTTATTAGAATTGAATCATTCATTTTTGCTGCTGAACTGTGTAAAAATGAATGCCCTTTATTTGTGTTGAATTTACCTTTATCATCTTTAAGAAATATCCTCTAGTTGTCGGGTGTCAGATCTGGTCACAAAACAAAAGAATACCTTAAAGATGAAGTACCTTAATAAGAAAATGAAGGGCAGGGAGGGCAACATAGATGAACCTGGAGGGCACTGTGCTAAGAGAAATAAGACAGAGAAAGAAAAGTAAATGCTGTATGGTCTCACTTATAGGCAATAAAAAAAAAAATAAGCAAAAACTATTGAATCAGAGTTAGGACAAATACCAGTAATTCTCCATGCTGTGTGAACCTACACAGGCTACTTATCCATTTTGAGCTAAAATTTTAATTAATAGCCTAGTAATCTTATATATCTAACTAGATTAAATGAGAAAATACATGTAAGGCATTAAATACATGTAGCTACACTATTTCAAATATGACAAAGAGCTTACTGACTCTCACAGTGGAAAGAAACTATTAGTAACATTGTTAATATCATCATCATCATCATCATCATTATCAGAAAGAGGAAGAATATCAATGCCATGGAATTAAAAAAATCTTAGGACTGAGTTATAAAAAATTGTTTTTTTTATTCAGGGGTATTTTATTCAGAATGTCAAATAATATAGTAGAAAATATGTATATTTTTATTATAAATAGAATAATTTAAATAGTAATAAATAGTATTGGAAAAGTGCCTCATTAAATATCCATATTTTTGTTTACATGGTAAAACTTAAAATTTACAGAAAACTCATTTTAAAAAGTCATTAGTCTGAGAAAAACAGACACACACTTTAAACTATTTGATGTAAAAATATTGTGACATTACAAGCCTATTAAGAATAGTTTTATCTTAAAATACACAATGATAACAGAGAAAAAGTTTGAATAAACCATTAAATAACTGTATTTCTGACATATAATTGAAAACGAAAGTATATTTTAAGCCCAAAGATGTTTTGTTTACATAGAAGTGATGATTGATAAATTTAGTTCAATATATAAATAAAGAAAAAAATATACAAGCCAACAGCAACAACAAAAGATTGGATCTTGGATATACAATTTACTATGCCCTTGAAAAAGTACATTGACTGTAGTGACTCATATCATGTAGGCAGTCTTTAATTGTCATACATACCCCTACACATACACACAAACACACACAATCAGAAAGAAATATTATGGCCTTCTTTCTTGAGACTATAAAGTAATTAGGGTTAAATCAGATGGTAAGGGAGAAGCCCTGGTCCAAAAGAATTAGTGTCCTGATTCCTGACATAGAGCTCCTAAAACAGTTTGTAAATAGGGTGACAGGAGAACATTTTGTTCTAACATTTAGGCTGTGACCCCAGTTCCTAATACATAGCTCCTAAAACCTTTCTAATTTCCTGCGTGATGGGAACATCTGACACTGAGCTCCTAAATCCCAGGGAATTTCCTGAGTGATAGGAATATCTTTGGTTCTAATGAGGTGACCCTTGGTGGGCTTAGGATGGGTGCCAGTTACAGAAAGAACAAGTCATGATTTAGAAGCTTTAAACCTTCATTTCTATACCCCACTCTCTGGAGAGAGAAAATAGCTGAAAACGGAGTTAATAACCGATCATATCTATGTAATGAAGCCTCTATAATAATCTCTAAAATATGAAGTTTGGAGAGCCTTCCAGGTTGGTGAACACATCCATCTACCAGGAGGATGGTGCACCTGAACTCTATGGAAACAGAAGCTCTTGAATTAGGATACTTCCCAGTCATACCCTATGTATCTCTTCATCTGGTTGTTCATTTGTATCATTTATAACATTCTTTACTGTATAATAAACTGGTAAATGCGAGTAAGTGTTTCCCTGAATTCTGTGGGCTGTTCTAGAAACTGATTGAATTCAAGAAGGGGCATTGTGGGAACTTCTGATTTATAGGCAAGTCAGACAGACAAAAGCTGCAGGTATCCTGAGGACTTAGATTTTTTGATTTGCATCTGAATTAGGAGGCAGTCTTGTGGGACTGAGCCTTAACTTGTGAGGTCTGCACTAACTACAGTTAGTATTAGAATTAAATTCAATTGTAGAACACCCAGCTGATATTGCTGAGAATTACTTGATGAGTGGCATATCCATATATCTGGTGTCAGAAGAGTTGTAAGTGTAGTAGTAGTGTGAGAGTAAAGGAGAAACACACAAGTGGAATGTGTTTTTTTCTATATAGTATATATTAGAATACTAGCAAACTTTTTTGATCATTATGCTAAATCTTTAGAAAGAGTAAAAAAGACATTTAATCTATAGGATAGGACTTAGGAGCTGAAATAATTCATCTTCATTTGGTATAAGTGTCACTTTGAACATTTTTATGAAAATTATGGACCATATCTCCATAAAAAGGACTAGTAGGCATATGAGTAAAGATCTTTCATTTTAGAGCAATAATGGGCCCCAAGGATGTCATCAAGAACTGCTGCTTTCAAATGCCATTTGTGAAACAAACTAGATTTTCAGGACTACAGGAAGAGAAAAGTAAATTACAATACTCCACATGGTAGAACATTAAACAGTCATTAAAATGAAGTTTTTGGAATATACCTAATGATGTAAAATATTTTGATATAATACAAAGTAAAAAGGAAAAAAACAAGATTTTTAAACCAAAAATATGTGATCAAAATTATGTATTTTTGTGAGTGTGTATGTCTGTGTGTGTGTGTGTGTGTGTGTGTGTGTGTGTGTGTGTGTGTAATGCTGGGGGAGGGGAACTTAAAAATATGCAAATGTAAGGCATTCAAAAGTACAAGATTATAAATTACTTTCTTATTTATATACTTTCTTTAATTCCATGCAATGATAGTACTTTTATAATTAAGAAAAAATTAATAAAATATTTTGAAAGACTAGAGGGTAAAGAGAAAACTAAAGTTATAAACTGTAATATACAAAAATGAAACATCTTTGGTTCCTTTCTATGCCTTTTCAAAACAACACTTCTTGCATCTAAAGAGTCCTGCTGATCCTAGTTAAGCATAAATTATTTCCCCCCTAAATAAAAAGAATTTTCTTACTTGTTTGTCTACAAAAAGATATTTCCTCAGGCATATATGATTTACTTGTGAAAATTTAACCAAGAAGCAATGACTACAGACAGAAGTAACCTTGAAAAACGCAATCTAATTATTCCTTATCTGTATAGCTTGACTTCACTCATTAGTCATCTGCTACGCAACATGTTTCATAATTAAATTTGTGAAGAAATTATAGAAGCAATACAAAGTGAAGCAATTTAGCTACAACTACTTAGCACAATGAACACGTTAAATTTAGTCCTTAGAAAGTATTTAATGAACTCTTGTTAAGTAGGAACTTTTAGTTCCTGCAATTTTCATTAAATTCAAGCATTATCTTTAAACTTTCCAAAATTCCTAAGAGGAAAATTAATTTTTTGAAGCAACATAAACATGTAAATTTTGAAAAGTTCTAGTAAATCAGCTATTTAGATGTCCTAGCATCTGTCATAGTAAAAGTAAAAAATAATTTTCTTCATGATAGAAAGTGAAATCTAGCACTATAACTTTTAAGTAATATGCCACTCTTTTACACCTGTCCCCACACTGCTCACCTAAATATTTCAGTCAACCACATTTCACTTTTTTGATTTGTCTGTCCCCATACTTCCCACTTAAATATTGCAGTCAACCACACTTAGGGTCTACATTGGTTTTTGAAAAGGTAAAATAGAATTTTTTGGTTTGTCTGCCAAACATCCCTTCCTCCATTAATTTGGATGTAGAACTCCATTTTGTCCTCCCTTGGGTTACTATACCTCAATATGCCATATGCTCTTAGTGAAACTGTCAGTCACAGTGCTTTGCACTCCACCCTTGGCCAAGAGAACAAGTATGTCTTAACCCAGGCTAATCAGATGCCACCCCTCAGACACGTGACTCCTGTGCTTTCGACACATGATCCCAGGTGTCTTGATGGCACTGACTCACAAAAAAAAAAAAAAGGCAATGTTCTAAGTTTCTGATCAAGATTGCTAAAGCTTTTTTGTTTTTCTTTTTTTGTCCTTCATTAGACTCTATTCAACATTTCCTTTGTGCGAGCCACCAAATATTCTTTGATAAATCCTTTTTAGTATGCTTTCAACTAAATAATCGTTCCAAATACAGTTGGTAATGACCAATTTAGTCCATATCAAATAATAGGGGCCCTATCTTCCCACTTACAGAAAGAGTTTTCATTTTCCCTCCCAAAGCACCAAAGACATTATAAAATACAAATTTTCCACTTAGTGATCAAAACTTAATCAAGTATTATTTTTCACATTTCTTTCTTTTCAAAATAAATGACTATATTATTATGACCATTAATTTGGGAGGATATTGTCTATGTTTTTGTTCATACATTACCTGATCATCAATAAAGATCAGGGTACTCAAATTTAAAGACTCTGTCTTTAACTACAACCATTACTTACAAAAGAATTTTGAGAAAAACACATGGAATCCTATATACAATAATTAAGAGGGGTAAATGAAGCATTTTTAATATGTGATTGCTCTATTTTTAAATGTCACTCAAAATATATCTGGTAATAACAATAAAAATAATATTAATAATAATTATAGTTTTTTTAAATTTAGTTGTCATTCTAATAAGTTAAGTACATTGCAGATATCATTTTGCTTGAAATTTTCAAACACCCTAAGAGGTGTAGTAATTCCTATCTTGATATATAGTGCCAAAGTTTCTAAAGCTTAGAGAGGTTAGTAAAGATCAAAGATGTGCATGGAACCCTGGCCCGTCTGATACCAAAGTCAAGGAACTTGAATAATTTATTACATTAAATTTTTAGGTACCTACCTTTTCTCTACTATTTTATTAAGGTAATTTTTAATATGAGTTGTGCCACCGGTAAATTATCTGAGTTATAAAACAAATTTTTATAAATATATTTTATAAAATTTCTCTTAACCTCTTGTCCTTTAATCTCATGTATATCTTAGCATTTATGAAATATCATCTAATGGGAATCTTCCATTAGCGAAACTGAGATGCTGGACTGGCTAGAGTATCCAAATGCCTGGTGCATTTTAATAATACATAAGCATAGCAATCTCTATCAGGGAATCTTTATACAAAGCATATACTGTAAATTAATAACTGAGAAGAGACTTTGAAAACTGAAAGTGATAGTATTAAAATAATATTTTCCCTCAAATTCTTGTCTGCAATTATTTTCAAGATATTACGTAGAGATCTAATTAAGTACAAGATATCAAGAGGGAGCAAAACAGGAACAAGATTGATTAATTTAACTTATATAAGTTCCTGGGAATAAAAAATGAATTAGCTTTGGAAGAAGACTTGAGTTTTGAATAATGATAAAAAAGAATGACAAATTAAATTTATGTTTACTATTTTTGAAATATAAACAGTTTGTGCTTTTGGATTCATATAATATATAAATTAAACTGAAATGCAGGCCTCAAAAATATGAAAATTAATAATATCAAGAAATATTTAAGAATACACTAAATTGTTAATTATTTCAAAATAATATTTTCGAGTGCATCCGTGAGGGTATTTGGGATTTAAATTAGTAGACTGAGTAGAGAAGGTCACCCTCACCAGTGTGGGTGGGCATCATCCAATTTGTTGAGGGCCTGAATAGTAAGTACAAAAAGGTGGAGAAACAGCAAATGTGCTCTCTGCTTGAGCTTGACCATCCATCTTCGTCTGCCCTCTGACTTTGGCATTCCTGGTTCTTGGGCCTTCACACAGACTAGGGCTTACATAATTTCCAGTAACTCTCCTGGTTTTCAAGTCATTGGACTTGCACTGAAATTATGCCACCAACTTTCTTGGGTCTCCAGCTTGCAGACAGCCAATCATGGTCATGGTACTTCTTAAGTCTCTGTAATTGTGTGAACCAATCTCTCAAAATAAAGTTTTCTATGTCTATGTCTGTTAATTTACCTATTATCTATCTATCTATCTATCTATCTATCTATCTATCTATCTATCTATCTATCTATCATCTATGTTTCAAAACTATTAGTTCTGTTTATCTAGAGAATCCTAAGATACTTGCCCAATCCTTGTTCAGGCATAGACTAGTCTTTTAACATTTATTCTATCTCTTTCCAAGCTAACCAACCTTTGTCATGTTATTTCTCTCCCTAAAGAGATTCTGCAAGTATATATTCTCTGCATTCGTATTTCAAATAATTGTGAAAAAACTGAAACTGAAAACATACAGGTATCATCCTACATACTCAGATTTCCCTTTCCTATTTCCAGATATTTTAATCTGTACTTATAAGGAAAAGGAGTACGACAAATATTTTTAAACAGCATCTCAAGTGATTATCATCAGGTAATTCAAAAACCATATTTTGAGAAACACTGCTTTATAATGTTTCTTTTACTTATCTGTTTCCCATTTCTCATCTTCATGAATTCGTTGGTACTGCTATGCTACTCACTATCCTCTGAACACACATTGTAAATTCCTTTTCCCAAGCTTTGTCTTCTAATTTCCTCCCTCAATCCTTTTTCATTCCTCTTTCACCTACCCTAATCAGAATCGATTGCATTAAGCAAAACCAGTTCTTGCTTCAAACAAAGTTTCCATTTTCTTCCTCAATCAAGAAGCTATTTAGTTCACCACAGGATTTATTTTCTTTACACTCAAACCATGCATGTCTATGTTTCTCTGATAGCAATTAGCCACATATTTCTTTGGTGTTACTACTTATTTTATGCTTCAGCATCATAGCTTCTCCACCAGAATATAAATTCTTTGAAGACAGTGATGTCATCTTACTTGTCCCCTTACATAACTGAGAAAAATGCTTATGCTTATCAAGTACTCAATATATTCATTTAATGTATAATTTTGGCATGATCCTTGTAGCATGAATATAATGTTTCAGGAGCCTTGTGACAGAAAACAGATTCATAGCACATGTATTTCAAAAATAATTAGAGCATAGTTGTTGCAAGTAAAATAATAACTTAAAAAGTATCGGTCTGTGAGAAAGGTTATATATTTGTATACACACACACAAACACATGTAATAATTGCTTGGTTTACTTTGTTCCTGTAAATTTCTCATTGTGTCCATTAATACAATTTAGGATATTTTTCCTAAAAATAAGATATATCTCTTTCCTGAATAATTAAATATGAAATAAAGTCCAAGTCTTCATGTCTCTTATGTAAATTATCTTGATTCTACATAATTGTAAGTTAGAACACTAGCATTAGTCAAAGAGTAATAATAATTACAAGAGGACCCACAAAGACTTTACCAATCCATGTAATGTAATCAAGGATAATAAGTAATATCTGATCTCAAAAACAGCACAATCCCAGTATGCTAGTTGTACATATATTTACCATTTCTATCCTAGAAGGCAGTAGTTCTGTTATTTGGCCATATATCTAGCATTTTATTATCATCTCATATGTTTAATTCATAAAATGTCTTTGTAAGTATAATGCAATTCATAATCATTGAGAAGAATTATAAAATTATGTTTCTATAAATTAGTGTAGGTCAGAATTACATAAATTTTGGCTAAAGTCAATTATAACAAGCTCTAAATGTAAATACAATATGATTTTTGTATATAAATAATAAATGTCATAAGGTAAAGTTCAATAGAGGGTTAGATAACACAACCACATTTCTTTGATAGGAAACATCAGTGCATGCACTGTAGGATGGAAAAAATAATTTTCCTTCTACTTTCTAAGGTCTTCTGGCTGGACAAAAATTCTATTAACGTGAGAGATAAACAAGACAAAAATGACCAAATTTATTATGCATGTAAATACAAAGTTTCCATAAGAATGTGTGACCAGATGACAAATAAGGCAGTTAAGGCTTACATGACATCTTGAGCTAAGAAGTAGGGGTTTGTGGTTTTGGACTTCTAAGGGCAGGGCAGCGTCTCACCTGGAGATGGGAAACCAAATGTTTGATAAACAAATATTTGTTGGGCCGTCTTTAACAATGGGAAACAGATCAAATGGGCCTTGCTGGTTTCTCCCTATCATACCTAGTTCATATGAAACTCTAGGTACCTACGATAATAGGGCCCTTCATGGAGCAGATACTCTTTAACTTCTTTTAGGTGATTATGGGAGAAGTTCAGAAGTTTTTCTGAATCTTTATTTTTTAAAAAATAAACAGCTTAAAATAACCAATGTCCCAAAAGGCATATTTTGGGATGCCAAATTCTGCTTCCCCTCAGCATCAAACATAACTTACTAGGTAAATTGTCTATTTACAAACCAAGGAGGTTTCACTATTTTCCCTTGAAATAGATCTTCTCCATCTCCATATTGCTATCTATACTCTTCTCTCCTTCAGGATCCAACTCAAATTGTATCTTCTCTGAGATGGAAACTGAACAATACAAAATTGGAAAATATTATATCCTTGCCTTCGAGAACTCACAAGCCAGATGTATTACTTTTCCATGATACAGGAATAATGGATGATTAAGGAAAGTTTAAAAAATGAGATGACTTTTAAACTAAGCCTTGTAAAGTAGGAGTTTATCTGCAAAACAATGAAAGAAGGACATTTTAGATGTAATAGTGCAAGCAAAAACAGCAAGGTGTAGTTATTCCTTGAGATTAAAGGGAAATAACTCAATCAATGTGAAAACTGAGACACAGTGTCTTAGGAAATGAAAAACAAAACAAGATTGAGAACCCTACTGAAGGTGAGAAAATGAAACTTCCAAAGGTTTATCCTATTTATATTCCTTCTATGTAGTTCTTTCCCCCATATTGCTATCTATTATATAAATATAATGTTGAAATTTATTTTTTGTCTCATTAATGGGAATTTTTTTTTATTTCCTTAGCGTATTCAATCAAAACTTTCAGCAACTTATTAATGCTGGTCAAAATAAGATATGTCACTGAGAGAAAAGAATGTCCAGTTTCCATTTGCTATGAGGTAAAAATAAATAAAATGAATCTAATGCTATACTAAATCTTTAGTAAAATATTAAAAAGACTAGTGTTATCTTACTTTATAGTGAAGACCTGCCCTTGATTATCTAACAATAGACTTCGGAGGGTCAATTACTGCATTCATAAACAATATGAATGATTAATGTACTTAGGAGAAAATTCTGATAATTTTCCTTATATTTTTAATGGCTACAATTAATTTTATGCTTATGTTACCCAAATAATGGTTTTCCATTTATGGAAATATTGCTATTTCTGTAATGTATCTGATTTAACAAGTTTCAGCTCTTCTGTGCATAGTTTTATGTGCACAGTGACTCAGAAAATGGCAAGCAAAACAGAATCAAGAACTCCAGTGAAGCTGAGGAAATGAAACTTCTGAAGATTGTTCCTATTTGTATTTCTTCTCCGAGGTTCTTTCCCCCAAATTTCATAAGGCATAGTTTGCCACTATTGAAATTGTAGTTTTCTACCATGGATGGGCGTATAGGGTATTATGCCAAGTAATATAACACAGACAAAGAAAGACAAATACTATGTGATTTCACTTATATGTGAAATCTAAATAATAATAATAAATAATAATAATCAACAAACAATAGAAACAGGCTCATAGATACAGAAATCATTTTAATGGTTGCCAGATGGGAGGAGGTGTTGGGGGCATGGGTGAATAGAGGGAAGAGATCAAGAATACAAACTGGTAGTTACAAAATAATCATGGGGATGTAAAATATAGCAAAGGGAATATAGTCAATAATATTGTAATAATTAAGTATGTGTCAGAGGGGTACTAGATTTATTGGAGTGATTGTTTCATATGTTATATAAATGTCTAATCACTATGTAGTAACCTGAATCTAATATAATGTATGTCCAGTGTAATTGAAAAATTTTTTTAAATACTTAAAAAAATGGGAGTTTCTGATTGAAAGGATAGGTGGTATATATGCTGCATATTTTCATACTGTTAGCCTGACATTCAAATCCCTTCATAATTTGGCCTTAACTTTCCAGACTCACTAATTCACTGGAAAAACCATTATTGAGTATATTCATGTGCTGCACATTTTAAGCTATTGGGGTATATCAATATACATAGACAAAAAACTCTGCCCTTGTGTAGTCTAAATTCATTAAAAATGTTTCAACTTTATTATGCACTCCAGCCACACTGAAATATCAGTATGCTTAATATGGACATATGAAATATAATCATAAAAGTTTATTTTTTTCTTTTCTACTATCTCCTGTATTCTGCTGATTTGAGAGAGGCTTTTCTTCTGCTGTCAAATGAAAGCTTAAGAAATCCCATGAGTTCTTGAAAACATGGTGCTAGTTAATAAAGTACTATGATTATGATGAGTTTTAAAAATAAAACATTCTCTAATTCAATATATCGGTCAATATTTCAAATTTTATTTAATGGTAATTTTTTTCTCTCTTCCCAGCTAAGATGCGTTCTTGGAAAGTCTACTGCCTTTAGAGATAGTTGTAAAAGACTTCCTTTTGCTCTATTCCTCACCTCCTTGCCAGTTCACCAGAAGCTGCTTTTTTTAACAATCAGGTTGCCATCATCTGCAGTTGGAAGCTGAAGACAAAAGATTGGTAATGTAGGGAAGAAAGTCCCAAATTAAATATTACTATTGTGAAGCGGTTGGATGTGCTTCGAGTCAGACCTATGTTTAAAAGAGATATCATCCATAGGACACTTTCGTCATTGGAATGTTCTCCTGCAGCAACTTGATTTGGGCAGCATGTTTCATTTAATTCCATTTTATCACTTCGGAAGAAATTCAGCAATTCATCTCCAGCTTTTGCATTCTCATCACTCCTCCAGGTGACCCTGCTAAAAATGATCTACAAGCACTAGCATTCACATGTGTCCCAAATCTGGACCTTGAGTAACATTCACAGGCTCTTTGCCTGCATAATTCTATGAATACTGGCTTTTTTTAAAGTAGCTGTGATGCCCCTCAGCCATCAGAATAGCCTCCAGCCGTCAGAATAGCTTTTCAGCTCTATAGTTTATACTCTGGATTACCTAACAGGTCGCAGACATGAATTCACTGTGCCCTCTGAAATAGGGATGCAGTGGTCTTACTTCAATTACCAACACTATAATTGAGAAGAAATTATGTATCCTCATAATCTCCTTTTCTAGGGGAGGATATGAGGATACATAATTTCTCATCTGGAGGATGAGAAAGAGAATGCAAATACTTTACAGCTTTCTTTTTTCCAAAGGAATATTATACACAAAAGTCACTTCTGAAGTCATTCATTTGACCTTTTTTATTCTCCTTGGAAATACGGGTTTTAGAGTGTTAATTGTTGTGCTGTTCTTTCTTAATTTAAATATCTTTGATAATTTGTCTCTGTTTCTTGTACATTGTTTTGTAATTTTAGGTGTATTGCATCTTGATACTTTTGTCTAAACTTCTAATTTAATATTTAATCATTCCTAATATATGCTTACTGTGTTTGGAACTGTCCTTTCAACCATTTTCTATTCCTTCTTCAGGATACAATTTAAAGTCAACTCAATTGAAAAGTCTTCTCTGATCACTCATTTGTTAGTTGTTCACACATCTGTACTACGCTGCACTGTGTACAATACCAGCCCTCTCTGTAGGTCCTGAACTGATAGTCAGTGATGTGCTAAAACTAGTTTTGTTGTATAGAAAATAACAACAGCTACAACAACAAGAGAAATATCATATTTGTAACTCATTTGGATACACTTTCTCTTTATTTTGCCACTTTTATTTTAGCAGTAGTCCAATGATCTAGTAGACCAAAATTACTTAGCCTTGCCGTTTCTGTTTATTTATCAATTCTTGAAAAATCTGCTCTTTAAAAATGCTCTCTGATAATTTGGACTATTTTATTCATAATTCTTTTATTCAGTTTATCATATATTTATTATGTTACCCACTACTTCCAAATATGATTAATGGAGTTTAAAATATAAAAGCCAGTAGTAGTTAGGAAAGGGGAAAAGTGTATCTAGAAGCCATGGATTTAAAAACTTAATGCAATAGAGTGAAAACTTAATCCTAAACTTGGAAACAGCTAACACAGTGTGAAAATCAGAGGCTACATAGTACCCATTCTCTCAAATTCATCTACTGTGAAACAACTCCACTGATTCAACAAATAATTCAAATATCCTTGGGTTAAAACTTGCATTTTGGAATTTCAGAAAATTGATTAAGGTGACAATGTAATATTTGAATCTTCCAGAATCCTCCATCATTACAAAAAGACCGAGATTTGGATAGCCAAATATTGAGAGACAATATACCTTGGGCCTTTGTCGTTCTATACATCTTGCTAAGTGTGCCAAAGTGGCAATGCCCTGATGATTTTTCACCTGGGACACAGGACTATCTATGCAGCTGACAATTCTGAAAAGTGAGATAATAGTTCCAGGAATGCATCACATAGTCCAGCAATTTACCTGATCTCCCATTTGACAAACACTTGCTATTGCTTGCTATCACAGTGGCAGAGTCTCTAAACTGAGAGTTCTTTTGTGCTGTACTCTACTCATGAGCAAGTTTTATCTTATCCTACAATTTGCATGTGAAATTTGGGGCTTAGGGAAAGTTGCATCACTATGCTGATTACTATGCTGATACACCTACTAGTATTCGTTGAAATAAAGTCCATCATTTCTGCCCAGGAATCTTTTGTCTTTTATCAAGATCTGTGGACCTTTAGTCAGCTAAATTATTAACCTGCATAGTTATTTCTGTAGACATTCTCCTACTTCTAGATCTCCTCCTCACATACAGACTAATTTAAGTAGGAAAATACAGCATCAAACCAAAACCCCACAGATAATATCTACAATTAAATAAAGCAATAAGCTAAATTCCACATCACAAAATGTGAATAATTGTGGAAAACAATTGGCATAAACAAAATCTCTACAATATCAGCAAGTATGATGACAACTATTTTAAGGATGTTCAGAAAAGAATAAAGATTTCTGTTGACCATGAAAACCAGCGAACCTCAAAGTTGTCCAGCTGCACAAAATGAAAAATTTGCTAAGCTAATAGGAAAGCAGTATTGGCACAAAAGTCCACACTAAAGAGAAAACACTGAGAGCAGAATATAAATTGAGTGGGACAGACACAACAGAGAAAAAAAGGAAAAGAAAAAAGAGAATATCTCCAATTGAAATGGGAGCACAGAAAAAAGCAACTGGATTTCAAAACTAAAAGTATATATATATTTTGAACACTATAAAAATACTAAATCAGGTATTCTAGTGCTGTGAATTAGAAGTTAACCTAGCACATCTTTCTTTTTTAAAAGCATCAAAAGGCTAATTTTATTTAAACATGAACCACAGAAAAGTATCATGGTCTAAGTCACAAAGAAAAAGAGAATAGCAAGCAAAATAATGGTGCTAGGAAAATGAAGCCATTTTTGAAAAAGATAAAACCTGTACCTTTGTATTTTAAAACAAGCTAATTTATTTTTAAAAAGAGAATTTTAAAAATCATAAATAAAAAATGATAAATCTAAATGCAATGAATAAAGATGTTAAATAGATTAGACAGAAAGTAATATAAAAGATAGACTTGTCACTTGTATAATAAGTGTCTCCTAAGATGAAAAACAAATTAAGAAAACAGAAAATATAATAAAACATAGAATTCAAGAAAACTTTCCTGAAATAATAGTTAAATGAATATATCATATATATGCAGAAAATGATTCAGAATAGCCAACATGGAGATATGGTAAATAAATTATTGGACTTTAAATAAAGGTAAACTCATTGAAAACTCAAAACAAGTCCAACAACTATTTAAAAAGAAAACCAGTTGTAGTTACACCTTTTGATGGTAATGCCTCATAGAAGAAAATGGAGTAATGTATTTGAGTCAAAGAAAAAAAATATGGGACAAAGCTCATATAAAATATCTAGCCAAACTTAGGTTCAACTACAAGGGCCTCGGATAGACTCTAAATAATGCATATGAACATAGAAAATGCTGATCCTATGAGCCTGCTCTGAGAAGTCCACTCAGCACAAGATACACATAACTATATGACTGATTATATTATCAATATTAACAATAAGAAAACAATGTTACTTCAAATTAGATGTGTGAGAAAGGTAGAGATGAAGCAGAAGCTTTGCTCAAAGTAGAAAATATACAAACAATAGCCAAAAGAAAATAAAAAAGGATGTAAACCATATTACATAAAGTAAAAGTAAAGATTAGAACAAGATTCAGCAAATTACAGTTCCTTGGTCAAGTCTGGCCTACACTTGTATTAGTAAGTAAAATTTTATTGGAGCACAGTCACATCCATTTGTTTACCTATTGGAGTACAGCCCACCCTTTTGATTGAGTATTGTCTCTTTCTCCTTTTAAATTACAACTGCAGAATTGAGTACTTTCAACAGAATCTAGATGGCTCATAAACCCGAATCTATTTTTCTCAGTAGTCACATTTAGAGTAGGAAAATGAATCAACTTAATATTTTGAAGTCCTGTGACTTAAAGGAAAGAAACATACTTTTTTCTCCACCTTTGCTATGGGAGCAGGACCTCCAGGTAACCAATTATTTGATATGGAGAGGTTCTTTTTTATAGAAATATTTTAGCTAATAAACACAGAAGAACTGAAAGGAATTAATAGGTAGGAAATGACTATCGGTGGATGCTACTATCATAAAAGGAGAGTAAAAGGGATTTGGTACATCTCCTTAATGAAAAAGTAAATAAAGTAGTCCCCCTTTATCCCTGGTTTCACTTTTTCTGGTTTCAGTTATTGTCATCTGAAAATGTGATGTGGAAAATTTCAGACATAGACAATTCGATTGACAATTCATAAGTTTCAAATTGAGCATTGTTCTGAGTAGATGATGAAATCTCTCCCCCTCCATCCCATCCAGGACATGAATGAACACTTTGTGCAGTGTCTCCATGCTGTATACACTCCCTACCCATTAGTCACTTAGTAGCCCTGTGGGTTTTCAGATCAACCTCCTTGATATTGTAGTGCTTGTGTTCAAGTTACACTTTTTTACTTAATGATGGCCGCCCCAAAGTGCAATTGTTATGATGCTAGCAATTTGAATATGCCAAAGAGAAGCCATTAAGTGCTTCCTTTAAGTAACAAGGTAAAAGATCCGTGCTTCATAATGAAAGAAAACAAACTGTATGCTAAAATCTACAGTAAGAACAAATATTCTATGAAATTGTGAAGAAAGAAAAAGAAATTTGAGCTAGGTTTGCTGTGTTGCACCTCAAACTGAAAGTTATGATCATGATGCATGACAAGTGTTTAGTTAAGATGGGAAAGACATTACATTTGAAGGCAGAAGACAAGAACAGAAAATGTGTTCCAATTGACAGCAATGTGTTGTACCAGAAAACGCTGAGGCTATATGAAGACATCAGTAAGAGATCTCCTGAAATGAGTAACCACATTCACATCACTTTTATTATATTGTTATAACTGTTCTATTTTATTATTAGTTATTATTATTCTCTTACTGTGCTAATTTATAAATTAAACTTTATCATAAGTATGTATGTATAAGAAAAAAACATAGTACATATAGAGTTAAGTATTATCTGAGGTTTCAAGCAACTACAGAGGGTCTTGGAAAGTATATGGGGGATACTGTATCACTTATGATTTATTCCTAAAAACAACAAAAACCTGGATTTAATCAGGACTCTAGATCTAACTACCAGTTTATCGGAAATAGAGGAGAGAGAGAGAATAATATGTAATGAGCCATTTAACATATAGTCATTAGAATCCAGACTTCAGAAATCTGGTATTTTGAACAAGGTGAATAAGTGAAGTGACAGTGTTGAAATCTATTCATTAAAAAGACTTAAATACCTATCAATCAATTGCAATGTATGGACCTTATTTGGATAATGATGTGAATAAAATTTTCATATAAATATTGACAGGATATTTGTTGATATGAAGGAATTTTTATAAATTTGGGGGCAAGTAAGAAATGTATTGTGATTAAGAGTTCTTATATTTAAGAGATACATTTGAAAATATTTACAGATGAAATATTATGTCTCTGCTCTGCTTCAAAATAATGGAATGAGGGAGCAATTAAAAGTATAGAAAAAATGATTTACCAGAACTCGATAATATCAAACTGAGTAGTTGATACATGAAGGTTCATTGTAACAATCTCCGTAATTTTATTTATGTTTAAGATGTTCCATTATAAAAGATTAAAGTGTTTGAAATGCTACTGATGTCAAATTTTAAAAATGAGTTCTAAACTTTTCCTATTTTAATTATTAATTTTCATTTAGATATGAAATTCAGTTACAGCATAGTCATAAAACTTACTATGCAAGTGACTTCATTAATAACTTTCGGTACAGAAATCACAATAAAATACTTTTTTAATGAATTCAATTTATTCTGTTTATTATCTTTATTCACATGATATAGGATAGAGCTCAAAACCATAGGGCAGCTAATTCTGAAGAAAGGATGAACCTTTAAACAATTAATTAACCTTAATTTACATAATCTTATTTGCTTAGCTATTAGACTAGGAAATGATTATAGGCCATTAACAGTCATATTAATTAATAAAACTGTTAGAAATACATGAGTCTGTATTTCACACTGAAGACGCAAAGGTTAGTCATGAAATATAGGTAACAATACTCAGAATCAGGCATTAAACAAACTAATAGTTCGCATTTAGGCTTCACAAATTTTCGAGAGGATAATTCTTGAATTCACTATTCTGTCTCACCTCTACATATATAGTGGGGAACATAGAAATATACATGTGTGCATTAGGTAAATTGTTATTATCCTTAGATTTATATGCAAATGAAAGTAATGAGAGCCAGTTGTATTATATTCATATATGAAAACTAAATATATTTCTATTCCTAGAAATCAGTTTTGTAAAAAAAAAATACCAAGTTCCACAACATAAATATTTATCAATATTTTCTTCTTAAATTTAACTACTCATTTGTTTCAAAGGAAGATGACAAATATAGTTTTCAATGAACTTTTACAGTTATTTTTATTTGCAATGTGGTAGTTTACATAATGTACATTAGACTAACCCTAACCTTTTGACTCCTTAGATTTTATAAAATATAAAATTGTCTGCATTTAAAGATTTTAAAAACTCAAAGAACTGGTCTGCTATTTTTAAACAATTTAATTATGCAAGTGAGGCTTGATCATGAAAGACAATTTAATTCCTTTAATTCCAAAGACACATTGTGTATAATCTGATTTTTTCAAATGATTTGATTGTATCTGTGCAATCTTCAATGCTAGATCAGTAAGTGAGATTTGAAGTAAAGGAAAAGAGTGATTTATTTTTAATGAACATCAGTTGAATTCAGATGGGAAATTTCATAATGCCTCTTCTGCCTTTTACTCCCATCTTACTCTGCTTTCTCTTCCACTGCATTCATATACGTGTGTACACTTGCTCTGGCTCTTTCTTCTTTCCTCCTCCTCCTTCTAAAAATGCTGATGGATGGAGTGTTGTGATAGGATTTCCAAGAATGATCCCCAGAGTAAAAGGTAAATGTTTCAGATCCTATTTCCCACTTCATGCTTTTTATGAGGCTCTGTTCTACTAACGGTTAAATTAAATTTGGTTTTCTTGGATTTCCTAGATTCTAAAAAAGTTGGTGTGATTGCTTCAAAAAAAAATGGATTGCTTAAGTGAAAAGGAGTATTACCTCAATTAATGGAAAAAAGATAGTTTTTATCCCATTATTGGTAATATCTCACAGAATCTGTGCTGGCCCACTTCACAAATAGACTTTTAACTGCATCTCCATTTGATTAAAGTATATCAAATTGAAATGTTGAAGAAAGATTTCAAAGTTAAAAAATGTGAGACTGAATCTTCAACTCTTCATTTACTGACAGGTGTTATTTTTGGGAAATCACTTAACCTTTTCTCATCATGTCTTTGTAAAGTGAAGATAATAATTTTCACTTCCTGGAAATGGGTATGAATTAAATATCATGCGACATATATGTGTTGATAAAAGTTAGTCACTAATTTTAATATGTGTTTTTCTCTATTCTAAGAAAATATATAAGTATCAGAAACCACACAATTCAGAGAATGGCTAGCAGTCACACAACTATTAACAACATACTACTTCCCAGAAGGTTAGCCAGTCCCTCACAGCAGAATGAGAATAAGGTTTATTATCTAACATACTCAAATAATGATGGTGTTCTACAATATTATACACAAAGTCTGGAAATAGCATGTTATTTTCTTGACATTTCAGAAATACGAAACCCTCAGAGCATTGTCATCTATCAGAAATTAAAATAAATGGGAAGATATCTCTGAGTGCTCATGATTTTCCTACATTCTTCACTGAGAACTTTTAGACATACGTATTTCATTAGATGATGAGCAGAACGCCATCAATTTATTGAAAAACCTTAAATAATATAACTTACTTTTTGAAGGAACTTGGAAATTGATGAGGACCCCTTCCAGAGAGTCAGCTTGGATGCGAAGCACATAGCTTGTCCTTGTTTCATAGTCCAGAGGGGCATTCACATAGATAACACCCAAGATGTTATTAATTCCAAACTTATCAAGAATTAAAATATAATTTCTTGGTCATTTTCTTTACACTACATGGAAAAATAATTCTCTTTAAAAGACACTGTGATTTAAAAAACACCTATTTATAATAAGGGTAATGTGTAAAGTGATAACATACTGGCTTTTGGAAACTATGTTCCAGAAATGATCAACATCAGTGTTATCCTATGTGCATATCTTGAAATTCTAGTTTATTTTTATTAAAATTTTCCTGAAAATTAATGTTTCTGTAATCAATTACATTTGGGAGCAATGCATACTATACCCCCCCCACCATGGATTCAGATGGCCCTCTACTGTACTAAAGGCCTTCAGAAATTCTGTTTTAAAGAAACTCATGCAATTTTGTTTAACCAAGTCACTTATAATCTTAGTAGATTATTATTCTTTTTATGATGTAATACATTTTATTATTCTGTATATTCTGCTATGAACACTTGAGAGAAAAACAAATAACTTAATATTTTGGTTATTTATAAAACATGATTTATTATTTTAAATGGCTTAAAATATTTTGCTCTGATGTTTATTTTTTTAAATAAATTTGCTTATATATAATTGAGCAAAGAGTGAAACACTTTGGAATATTTTATAATATCCTGCTTCTTGCACTCCTGGTAGCTTTTCTTCACTTTAGTTTTCTCCACAGCATTTATTACCCCCTAAATGCTATATATTTATCAGTTTAATAATTTTTGTCTATCTCCATTTATTAGATAGTTAAAGTTTGTTAGGGCAAGGACCTATTTCTTTCAACATGCTACTATCCCTCCTGGCTGGGAGAATACTTAGTATGTAATAGATGCTCAATAAATACTTGTTAAGTGAATTAACAAATATTTGTTGACTAATCGATAAAATAAATGAATTGATTGCAAAAAAATAGTCAATGTGAGAGAGAAGGGTAATAAGTAGAGGCTCTGTGCTATCTTTAAGGAAGAGAACTGATAGAATCACAGAAAAAAAAATGTATCAGAACAGCCTTTTGGCCTGAACTGTCATCTTCTAGTAATTCCCCAAAATGATTAACACAGGAAACAAAGGGAAGGAGGAAAGGCACCCACTATATGATCTCTAGACCCTTTAGAAAACATGGAGTTGTTCCTTTGGCCACGTACTTGTGAATCTAAAAAAAAAAAAAAAAAAGACAGTGCTATTGTAGATATCAAGAGAATGGGTACTGTGCAAAAAGGAATTCCCCACAGATGTTACCATGGCAAAACTGGAAGGATTTACAATGTCACCCAACACACAGTTACCATTGTTGTAAACAAACAAGGACAAGATTCTTGCCAAGACAATTAATGAACGCATTGAGCATATTAAGCACTCTAAGAGCCAGATCACTTCCTGAAACGTGTGAAGGAAATTGGTCAAAAAAGAAGGAAGCCAAAGAGAAAGTTACCTGGGATCAACTGAAGCACCAGCCTGCTCCACCCAGAGAAGCATACTTTGTGAGAATGAATGGAAAGGAACCTGAGCTGCTGGAGCCCATTCCCTATGAATTCATGGCGTTATAAGTTTCAAAAAATAAAATAAAAGACCTCTAATTGAGTGGGTGTCCCTTCCCCCAAAGAAATATTTAAAGAAAACCAACTGTCCTAATTCATTGGATGATGTCTTCATTATTCAGATATAGTGTTTTCTTGCTGAAAGATGTGAGGAGGTTTATTGTGCAACAGGGTATAGTCCATTGGTTAGGAAACGGCATCTGTTGAATTACAGTTAAGCTCAGAGAAAGTTGATCACTTCTAATTGTGTCATAAATAGCTGTATTTTAAGAATGAGGAACTTGCCTTTGAAGTATGCTACTTAAAAACAGATTGTTTAAAGTCCCCTGCTCTTTGTGAGTTACATTTGCTTTCACCTTTCATGAAATATGACTTAGAGGGTAATAGTGTTTGTGATAATTTGGAATTAGATTACCTTTTTTATTTTAACCAGGGGTAGATATTTATGTATAGCTGTTTACACGTTGTATTGCATTCTAAGCACTTTATATAATTTACTGAAAAATCTTGGAGTAAGTAGTGTTTTACCCATATTACATAGAGGAAACTGAGTCAAGTTAACTTGCCCAAAGTTCCAGTCATGCAGATTCAAGCCCAGGCAGTCTGGCTCCATAATCAGGTCTCAATCTCTGGTGTTATATTGCCTCATATCAGTAGGAACATTTTAAAGCTACTTTGTGTAGTTTGAGCACATTTCAAGTGTTCAGTTGCTTCCTGGATATTGTTACTTGGAAATGGCACACATCTTAAATTCAGCATTGTCAAATGGAAGTTGATCACATGCCATCATTGCTGCCTTCAGTTTTCTGTGATAGCTATAGCTAAAATATCTGTTTATTTGAAATAAAAACCTAGACTTCTTGTATTCACTTACCACTAATAGAAAAAATAAGAGAGAAAGAAAGTATCAGAACAGATTGAGAAATCACAACTTCAGCCAGATGGTGGAAGTCTAAGGAAGAAGGAAGTTTAGTAATATTTAGAGAGGAGGCACAGCAGCACATTAGAAACAAAGAAGAAACCAATAAGAAAAGTATGAGGTTGAGCATTTGCTTCAGGGGCAGCAATTTCTGGTCGTGGACGGTTGTTGAAGAACTTGAAACAGGCCTTTATAATTTCCTTGCAAACCGCTTTAACAGAATTAACATTAATTCATTTCTGACATATTTAATATTTATGTTTTTATTAACTATTTTTTGACAACCAATATTATACCAGGCCATCCAGCTTATCAAAAGGGAAAAACAGAGGACAACTAAGCTGTAGACAATAGGTGAAACAAAGAATAGGCGAGAAGGAGTTAGCTCTGGATTTATTCCTCGAGGCTCACAAACCATTCTATTTGCAGTGAACCATGATGGTTAGACAAAACTCAAATGATTTACTTACTTACAATTGCTAATTGTGTGTCCAATTTAACTGTTTTGGGAAACATTATGTAGTATAAATGTCTTTTCTCATGGATGTGGCTCTTTGGACATTCATAATTATTTATGATTTTAAAGTTTCTTCAGGTTTATCTAAGGTAGGACATGGAATACAGGTTTTGGATGGTACAGAACAGTGGGAATAATTATAAGGCAATAATTATGACAAAAAGCTGAAGTAGGGTGCATTAATTTTGAAGAAATGTCATGAAAAATTCCCTACGTGAGGAGGAGAAGGCTTCCAGAATTGAATATTTAGTATTTCCTTGATGGGGGAGGAGATCACTTTTGTTACTACAATTAAAATTTTAGTCAGATTCAGCACATAGTTACTAATTCATTTAAGTTTGACACATTTTATTAGAAATATAGAGTAAACAATAATTTATCCTGAAATTAATTTCAAATCCAAGATGAGTGGTTTATGGTGAAAATACCGACTGAGTAAACATCTACTCACCCTCTTCATTTCCTGAAATAAAAGAGTACACAATACTCTGATTGATGGCCACAGCAGAAATTACACCAACTGTAGTCACTCTGGTTGCAAATTCACTTACTGGAGGAGATCTGCAGGTTTAGAGAAAATTAGTAATTTTTTATTGTACACTTTGCCATGATGGAGTCCTGAATTTCAGAATTAAATGTGTTATTTTACGTGTGTGCTTATTTGAATAACACTATTTTCTGAAGTTTTTAAGGAAGTACTACATTAAGACTCAGCCCTAAAACCCTGTGTTCAAAATCATGCAAATGCTCCTTTAAGAATATCTTGTCACTTGCATTGTTTTTAATTTAAAATGGAGAACACTGCTCTACTACTTTATTATCTGCCAAATATCATACAAAATTCTCTTCAATTGTCTCTAAAGCGTTTTCTGGACTGAAAGCTATAGATGGATACTATTTGCTACCTCAATTCTTGCTAAAGTAAAATGTTCCTCTTGTGTTGCTGATGTTATCATAGTTAAACAAATGGCTTCCAAATGTTTCTTTCTGGTCCTTACTCCTGCTTTACCTAAAGTATTTGAATAGATGGTATCACAGAATTCATATTTATTTTGATTTCACTTTTTTTGCTTAACCGTAGCCTCATTATTTACCCAGTACCATGTTATTCACTTCATTTCAAAAATACATTTTCAAGAACACATTGTTTCAATCTCAAAATCTCAATTTCATTATATAATGTGGGTCACTGGCTATCATAATTTTATTTTCAAAAAGGAGTTCAAATAATCTCACTTTTATAAATCACAGGTATTTATATTATCCAGCTTCAATAGATTTAGAAGATTACTGAATACAAATTTTAACCATGTCTCTGAGCCTTTTTGAGTCTAGTCAATCTATCTAACCTATCTGATTTCTAATAACCTATAGCTTCTTTCCCCAAACTGATAAGATTAATCCTACTGTTATTTCTTTCAAGTGGTCTTTTTCTTTTAATACTTACTCTTTTAATACCACCCTACCTTTTTATCTTCATTTGCTCAATTCTTCTAATCTAGATTACACTGGGCAATTATATTGTGCCTACATTGAAAACTTTTATAACAAAACCTGAGACACTACTATAGTCAGGAAAATTAATTACATGCAACCTTTCATAAACATCTTCTCCAAATTGCTATGTTCTTTGGCACTATAGTCTATATACTGATTGACTAAGTGCAAAGCAATCTATCTTATTTATAGATGCTCCAGCACCTAATGGTGATCTATATATTAATTATATGGTCAATAAATATATCTCAATTTACTTTACTCTCCTATATCTTTTCTGCCTTCTTTTGTTAACAGTATTCAGATATTGCTTGGATAATCATACCTCCTCCATTCTAAGTCTCATTGGTTTGAGTAATACTGACCCAATCTCTAGGATATGTGGATAGACACATTGCTTATCTCTGGCCAATGAGGACACTTTATTTATCTTCTTTGCTCAGTGTTCATGTGTGATAAATGTTTCATACAAAGCCAATGAGAGTCATGCCCAGAACTTTTACTGTTAACTATTGAGGGGCGGGAGGAGGTATTTATTTTGATTTCTTGGTTTTTGGTTGTTGACTAGGATTTTAATGTGTGTACCTTATAAGTAGGTTCTTATTAATAATGATACCAACACAAATGAAATAATATAGGGTTCAGAATAGATCCCCTACACTTTGACTAATATTTTAAATGCTGCTATACTTAAGGCTTGGTAAACTCATCATGTCATTTATGGAAAAATAAATAAATTCTCTTTTATTTCTACTTTATCTAAGATTTCTATCACTTCCAATCAAAGAGTCCCAACTACCTTATGAAAAACATGTTTAGACATTTATTTTAAGTAAGATATCTGAGATAATATAATTACATTCTATAAGCAATTTACTTAGTCATTGCCATAGTGTCAGTGCACTGAGAAAAGCATACCTTTGTTAACTTTGTATAAAAAATAAGAGTAGGCTACCACAAAAAGGAAGGCACTTACAAAAGTGACACTAAGGTTGGTTGCAATGGACTGCTTTGCTTATGAAAAGATACAGTGTAAGACATTTTAGATTATAAAGAGACATTAAGACAATATGCTATTGGTCACACTGCTTTGTGGTTGACAATGGTGACTGTGTAAGAAAAACCTGAAAAGTGTTAAAATTAGGGAGCTATGGAAACACAATAGTCTCTAAAAAAGCCCTTAATAATCTCCCCCTGCTGGTCTTTCTAACCTTGAGTATTCCTCGCCTCTCACGAGGGCCAGAGCATGACTTATTTCTAACCAATAAAAATTGGCACAGTAGATGGGATGTCACCCCAGTGATTATGTAACATATGATTATTGCTTATAATTTCATTCTTTCTAGTAGACTTTCTTTCCTTTGCTGGGTATAAGGAAGTGAATATATGGAATCGTCCATGTGACCAGATATTGAAGGTGGTGTCTGCAAGGAACTGAAGCCCTCAGTCCAATATCCCACAAGTAGCTAACCTACCAAAAACCACATGAGCTTGGAAATATACTCTTCTCTAGGCAAGCCTCAGATGAGACCCTAGCAATGGCCAATACCTCATTTCAAATCTGTATGAGACTATGAAACAAAGAACACATATGACTAATTCCTAACCTATAGAAACTTCCAGATGATATATATGTCGTTTAACTTATTAAGTTTGTGTTAATATTGTTATGCTTGCTACAATAGATAGTTACACACATGGCTTCAATAATAAGAACAATTGCTTACTTGTTACAGATCAAATTACATACAACTTAAGTTTGATACAAGAAAACACATGTCAGTCATATTTTGGAATAATTTGCATAAACTAAATTTCTTTTTTGTAGAATTAGATGTTGTTTAAATTGTTTACTTGTCTGTCTTGTTACTATATGAGAAAAGAGCTAGATTTTGTGCTTTCCATATTTAGTTTATTGATCCTCATGAAGTACAGAAATACAAAGTCTTCAGGTAATGAACTTTTAGCTTGAACATAGAAAAATGCCATCTTTTATTTCAAACTTTAAAAATAATATTTTGAGTGCATTTTTCTACAATCTAGATAGAAATGATTAATACCAGATAAATTAACTGGCATATTTCAGAGGGAATTGAAATCCAATTCATACCACTAAAAGCATTTAAAATTCTATTTGTTAGTAAATGTTTAAAACAGATTTGCTTCTAGACAAAATATCTCCTCATTAACCTTTGTCTTAATTATTCCAACACACTTCTTTCTATCAGAATCAAAACGAACCCTAAAAATGCAATTTTCTCCATGCTAGAATTAAATGAATCTCTATGATAATGAGCATTAGATTACAAAATTTTAATTCTACTCTATTTATTGACAGGTAGGACTCATTTTATTTTGTTTTATGCCCTGGAAAGTACCAGTCACATGATTGGGGCAAATTACATATTCCCTTTGGAGTCACATATACTTTAAATACAAAATGAAGCAAAAAGAAGTCAAGATCCATAAAATCATATGGCAGAGGGGATAGAAAGATAAGAAAATTGAAAAATGAACTGAGAATAAATTCATAGAGAAAATGGTGGAAGTAAAGAATTGGACACTGCTTGTTCTATTTAATAAGAGTAACTGCTATGCAGCAATGCAAATACAGAGAGATTTTAAAGTAGAAATTAAATTTAAAATATTATGTGAATTCCATAAACTTTTACATTTGGCAAGCAACAGAAATTTTCTTTTTAAAGCATTATCTGACTTGCTTTGATCTATGGGCTTGATCTAACACCTGACTGATAGTTTATGTCTTAGAGTAAACTATCTGAAAGGTATTTTCCAGTTCTACCATTCCGAGTCTGATATAATGTGATTTACCATTTCCTCTTTTCTTTCTATTGAGTACAATCAAAATCTATTGATTAATTTCAGAAGCCTAGAATTATGGTCAAATAAAGGATTTCTCAAAAGGCTTTAAAAAACTATATATCTTTCTCTTGCTGTTAATTCATATAGTTATAATTATTTTATAATAAACAGTGCATCATTAATCCTCTTCCAATTAACTTTTTGACACCTAATTCAAAACAAGTAGCTGTTGAGAGTCTGAAATTCAAGAATTCTACTTTTAAACCTAGATTTACTGCTGATAGAATTGAGAAAAAAACTTTTACAATAAAAGAGGCACTGGAAACAGGTAGAGGAACTATACAGCTTTAGGGATGAAACTTAAGCATCAATAAATCAACTGGATTCCCACTGTCCAGAAGAAGACTGTTAAGATCATGCTTGAGGAAATGGTTATATCTTGAACAGATATGGAACTAGAGCATTGGAGAGCCAGATGTTTTCATATGTTAAAAAGGTCTTCCAAAGGCCGTCACCAGAAGCTCTTTCACAAGGCTTACCTGAGTTTGGTTTGATGCCCATGTTCCTGACATATACCAGATGACAGCACTAGCTCCTATTTTTCCCACAGGAGTAAATTTTGGGCGTTATTGGCCATTTTTTTTAAATCTCAGAAATTTCTATTGAAATTTCAAAATTACCTAAATTAATACTTAAATGGAGACAAGATAATTCAATTGAAACCCTCATTTTCAATAGATGTCAAATTTAAATTTTATTAGTTCATTATCTTACTATTTACACTGTCCTTGCCGTTCCTAAATTTCAAAATAAAACAACTGCATATTTTTATTTATTTATTTTAATTAAGTTTATTGGGGTAAAATTGGTTAATACGATTACATAATTTTCATGTGTACATTATAATTTGACATCTATATATTCCATTGTGTGTTTACCACCCAAAGTCCAGTTTCCTTCAGCTACCATATATTTTATTTTATCCCCTTTATCCACTTCATCTTCATGCTACACCCTTATATTTGACCCTTTTTACCCCATCTAACTACCCCCTCTTCTCCCACTCTCTACCTTCTGGTAACCACTAGTCCATTATCCATGTCCATGAGTCTCTGTTTGTCCTGTTCATTTGTTGCTTTTAGGTTTATATCCCACATATAAGTGATACCATGTGATTTTCAACTTTTTCTGTCTGGCTTATTTCACTTAGCAAGATTATCTCAAGGTCCATTCATGTTGTCGCAACAGCAGTATTTCATCTCTTCTTATGACTGAATAATATTCCATTGTATATATGTACAACAGCTTCTTTAGCCAATTATCTAACGTAGGACACTTCGGTTGCTTCAATGTCCTGGGCACTGTGAATAATGCTGCTATGACCATCGGTGTGCAAATATCATTTCAGATATGGGATTTCAAGTCTTTGGGGGTAAATACTCAGTAGAGGGATTACTGGACCATGTAGTAGATCAATTCTTAGTTTTTTGAGGAACCTCCATACTGGTTTCCATAGTGACTGTACCAATTTGCAGTCCCACCAGCAGTATATGAGGGTTTCTTTTTCTCCTCATCCTCTCCAACAATTGTTATTACTTATCCTGCCATTCTAACAGATGTGAGATGGTATCTCATTGTGCTTTTGATTTGCATTTCCCTAATAGCTAGTTTAGTTCTTATGTTTTGTTCTATGCATTTTATTGTTTCAGATCTTATATTCATGTCCTTAATCCATTTTGAGTTAATTTTGGTATGTGGTGATAGACAACAGTTTAGTTTCATTCTTTTGCAGGTAGCCTTCCACTTTTCCCAGCAAGTTTTATTGAAGAGGCTTTCCTTTCTCCACTGTATGTTTTTGGCTTTTTTTCTCAAAAAATATTGCCCATATAAATATGGGTTTATGTCTGGACTCTCGATACTATTCCACTGGTCCATGTGTCTGTTTGGCTGCCAATACCATGCCGTTTTGATTACTGTCGCTTTGTAGTATAATTTGAAGCTGGGCAGAGTGATGCCTCCACCCTCGTTCTTTTTTCTTGAGATGGCTTTGGCAATTCGGGGTTCTTCCATACAAATCTGATAATTTTTTGTTCTATTTCTTTAGAAATGCAGATGGGATTTTGATGGGGATTGCATTAAATCTATATGATGTTTTAGGTAATGTGTTCATTTTAACTACATTGATTCTTCCCATCCAAGAACACGGAATATCTTTCCATTTCTTTGTATCTTCTTTTAATAGGGTCTTGTACTTTTCATTATATAGGTCCTTCACATGTTTCGTTAAATTTATTACTAGGTATCTTATTCTTTTTAGCACAATTGCAAAAGGAATTATATTTTCCAATTTTTTCCACTTCTGACACTTTATTATTAAAGAAATGCCATATATTTTTGAACATTGATTTGTATCCAGAAACTTTACTGTATTTGCTTATTGTTTCTAGTAGTGTTCTTGCGAAGTCTTTAGGATTTCTATATAGAGAATCATGTCATCTGCAAATAGTGACAGTTTGACTTCATTTCCTATTTGGATGCCTTTTATATCTTTCTCTTGTATGACTGCACTTTTACAGTATAACACCTACAATGTTATACTGAATAACAGTGGTGATAGTGGGCAGCTTTGCCTTGTTCCTGATCTTAGAGGGAACGTTTTTAGTTTTTCATCATTAAGGATAATGTTGGCTGAGAATTTGTCATATATGGCCTTTATTATGTTAAGGTACTTTCCTTCTATACCAATTTTGTGAAGTGTTTTGATCATAAATGGGTGCTGTATCTTGTCGAATACTTTTTCTCCATCTACTGATATGATCATGTGATTCTTATTTTTTAATTTGTTTATATGGTGTATCACATTAATCGATTTGCATATGTTGAACCATCACTGTGCCTTTAGGATGCAGCCCACTTGATCATGGTATATAATGTTTTTAATATGTTCCTTTATTTGGTTCACTGGTATCTTCTTTTGGATTTTTACATCTGTATTCATGAGAGATATTGGTCTGCAGTTTTCTTTTTTTGTGTTGTCTTTACCAGGTTTTAGTATCAGAGTAATATTGGCCTCATAAAATGAGTTGTGAAGTATTACCTCCTCTTTGATTTTTTAGAAGAGTTTGAGGAGAATAGGTATTAAATCTTCTTTGAATGTTTAGTAAAATTTACTGGTGAAGCCATCTGGTCCTGGACTTTTACTTTTTGGTAAGTTTTTGATTATTGTTTCAATTTCCATGCTGCTAATCAGTCTATTTAGATTTTCCACTTCTTCTTGATGCAGTCTAGGGAGGTTATATTTTTCTAAGTACTGGTTCATTTCTTCTGGTTATTAAATTTGATGTTATATACACTTTCATCGAATTCTTGTATGATCCTTTGTATTTCTGTGATATCAGTCGTAATTTCCCTTCTTTCATCCTGATTTTGTTTATTTGTGTCTTTTCTCTTTTTTCTTTAGTGAGTCTAGCCAGGTGATTATCGATTTTATTAACTTTCTCAAAGAAACAACTTTTTGTTGCATTTATTTTTTCTATCATTTTTTTGTTTTCAATTTCATTTATTTCTGCTCTAATTTTGATTATTCCTTTCCTTCTGCTAACTTTAGGCCTCATTTGTACTTCCTTTTCCAGTTTTTTTTAAGATGAAACATTAGGTTGTTGATCTGGGCTCTTGTTTTAGGAGATAGTCCTTTAATGATATGAACTTTCCTCTTATGACCGCTTTCGCCATGTCCCAAAAGTTTTATTATGTTGTACTATCATTATCATTCGTTTCTATATATCTCTTGATCTCTCTATTTATTTCTTTTTTACCCAATTATTTTTCAGTAGCATGTTGTTTAATCTTCATGTATTTGTGGTTCTTCCAGATTTCTTTTTACAGTTGATCTTTACTTTCAAAGCATTATGATCAGAGAATATGGTTGGTATGATTCCAATCCTCTTATATTTTTTGAGGCTATCTTTGTGTCCTAGTATGTGGTCCATTCTTGAGAATGTTCCATGTGCACTAGAGAAGAATGTATACGCAGTTGTTTTGAGATGGAAGGCTCTGTAAATGTCAATTATGTCCAGTTGGTCTAATGTGTTGTTTAAAGATGTTATTTCCTTATTGATTTTCTGTTTGGGTGATCTGTCCCTATCTGGCAGTGGGGTATTTAGATCCCCTATTATGATAGTGTTTTAGACTGTTTCTGCTTTTAGTCTGTTTGTAATTGCTTTACATATTTCAGAGCTCCCTGATTGGGAGCATAGATATTAATAAGTGTTAGGTCTTCCTGGTGTATGATTCCCTTTATCATTATGAAGTGTCCCTCAGTATCTTTCTTTACCTTTTTTATTTCGAAGTCTATTTTGTCTGATATTAACACCACTACTCCTGCTTTTCTCAGAATGCCATTTACTTGAAATATCATTTTCCGCTCTTTCACTGTGAGTCAATATTTGTCTTTGGAACTGAGATGTGACTCTTGTATCAACTAGTTCTCATATGGTTGGGTTTTGCCTTTTGATTCATTCTGTAATTCCGTGCCTTTTTATTGGTGAGTTCAATCCATTTACATTTAGAGTGATTATTGAAATATGAGATCTTCTTATAGCTATTTTATCTTTTGCTTTCTGGTAGCTCAGTGTTTCCATCGCTTCCCTGTCCTTGTGTTTCTGTTTTCTTTATTTTGGTTGGCTTTTGCTGGTTGTCCCTCTGGTCCTTCTTGTTTCATATTATATACTTCGTTTCTGAATCTTTTGCGTGTGGTTACCATTATGAATATGTAAAGAATAGTTATATATATACAATTGTCCATTTTCTTCTATGTGCGCCTTATCTCCATTCACCTTTGTGAATTTGGATTTTTGAATCCCTCCCTTTTCAGTCATTGTTATCTCAATTTGTGCCAATGTATGCTGAATGTTCATTACTATCTTGTTATAACAATTCTCTTCTTATTATTTAAGCTTATAATGCCCTGTTGTTAGTAATAGTTGCACTTCTCTGCTTCTATTTGCCTGATAGTCACTTTACTCCTAATTATGTATAATTTTTGTCATTTTATTTTAGGTAAACTGACCTCTTTCAGTATTTCCTGTAGTTCAGGCCTCATGGTGGAGAATTCTCTCAATTTTTGTATGTCTGGAAAGTCTTAATTTCTCCTACATATTCAAAGAAGAGCTTAGCTGGATACATTATTCTAGGCTAGTAGTACCTTTCACTTAATAGTTTAAATATTTTACTCCATTTTTTCTAGTTTGTAAGGTCTGCACTGAGATGTCCAATGATAATCTAATGGGTTTTCCTTTATAAGGTACCGTTTTCTTCTCCCTGATTGCCCTGAAAATTCTATCTTTGTCATTGATTTTTGATAACTTTAATACAATGTGTCTTGCTGAACGACTTTTGGGGTTGAGATAATTGTGTTTCTGTTGATTTCTTGAATTCCAAGCTCCAGCTCATTCTCTAGATTTGGGAAATTCTCATCCACTATTTGTCCGAAAATGTTTTCTAGTCCCTCCTCCTTTTCCTTGCCTTCGAGAATGCCCGTTATTCTTGTTTCCTCTCCTGATGTATCAACTAGTTCTCATATTTCTCTCATTATTTTTCATTCTTCGATTTCTCTGCTCTTCCTTCTGATTTATTTCTAGATTTCTGTCTTCGATCTTGGGGATCCTTTCCTCCATTTTGTCAACTCTATTTCTCAAGCTTGCTATTTCAATTTTCAACTCTTGCATTGTGTTTTTTACCTCCACAAGATCTATTCTGTTCTTTTTGAGGGTTTCAATCTCCTTACTCTGCTCCTCTAGTGTTTTTTTTTTTTTAATTCCTGAAATTGAAAAATTAATATGACTCTTTTTGGAACTCACTGAGTTTTTTCAGTAGTACCATCCTGAATTCTCTGTCATTTAATTTGCATATTTCTATGTCCATAAGCTTATTTTCTGGAAATTTTTCTCTTTCTTTCTGAGATGCCTTGTCACCTTAGTTGTTCATGGTGTTTAATGGACTATTTGCCTGCCTGGGAATTAATGGAAGTGTATTCTGCTGTTTTTCCAGAAAGAAGGTTTATTATATAAAGGTCTCTCTAGGACCTGCTGCAAAGAGGGTGCTTTTCTTTTGGTTTCCTGTAGGTGCATCTAAGCCTCCCTGCTTTATGTAAAGCCTAAATAATGCCTTTTTTATTTTCTTGTAGATATTTAATCACACTTGCTACCTTTGGTTTTAGTCCCTGTCAGTGTCAGATTCCCCTGGGGCTTCGTAGTGATCAGTCTCGAAGGGTATGGGGGAATTGAGGTTGGTGGCTTGGTTCAGCCTCGGTTTTGCAGCTGGGGCCAGTAAAAATCAACTGTTGTTTTCTGAGGTCTTGTCTCACTTCTCTGCTTTCTGCCCTGATGACTGGGCCCTGATGTTGGCTGCGTTGAACTCACAGCACTTCCAGGCAGGGCTGTTCAGGAAACTTGCCACTCCTTCACCCCTCCACCTCCTCTTGCTGGGAGCTCTGGAAGCTGTGAGAAGCAGCTTCTTTATTTCTCTTAGTCTACTGCCCGACACCCGGGGTTCTGATCTGTGGTAGCTCTTATGCACAGATCCCACACACAGACATGCTGGTGTACAGTTTAGGTGTTTTCTGCTCAGTTTTAGATGTTCAGTTTATTGTTGTTTCCAGGGGCAAGATCTGAGGATGTCGCTCACTCCGCCATGTTCAAATCCGGTGTCCTGCTGCATATTTTTAAAGATTAATGAACTTTGTTGTTTAGAGTAGTTTTAGGTTTCAAGAAAAATTGAGACAAGTATAGAGTTCCATGTGCATCACCCACCTCCAGTTTCCCCTATTATTAATGCCTTGCATTAATATGGTCCATTTGGTGCAATTTATGAATCAATATTGATAAATTATTAACTAAAGTCTACATTTTACATGAGGCTTTATTCTTTGTGTTGTATGTAGTACTAAGTTTAGACACATGTATAATGTCATATATCCTCATTACAGTTTTGTTGACCAAATAAAATCTCCTGTTCTTCATCTAGTCATCCTTCCCATCCCCTGAATCCACCACCACTGATCATTTTACTGTCTGTATTCTTTTGCGTTTTCCAGAATGTAATTAGTTTAAATTATATAGTAAGTAGGTAGTATTTTTGGACTGGCTTCTTTCCTTAACAATATATACTTTAGCTTCCCTCATATCTTTTGGTGGTTTGATACTCTTTATTGCTGAATTATATAACATTGTAAGGATTTACTACAAATAGCTGCATTTTAGGAAGAAAAAAGTGATTAAAATTACTTCAAATCTCTTGTTTAGAAATAAATCTTTGCAGATAAATCACAACCCAGGAAAGTTAACTGCTATAGAATTTATATGCAAAATACTACCACATTATTTTTCACAAATGCATAAATTAATTCATAGATATCCACTTAAAATTTCAAATTGATTATTATTTTTTGAAAATATAGACTACAATAAATCTCTCAATTAAATACTTTTTAAAATCTTTGTCCTCTGAATAATGGCTGTACTGAAATTACAGAATTTGCAATTTTCTAAAATAGAACCAGGATTTATATTTTACACATAGATGAAAAAATTATTCTACAATTTAAAATCTACTTTATTGTTGGTTCATAAAGTAACAATAAAAGTAAATGTTATATGTTTCACATAAGTATTTTAAAAGCCACATAGCTTAGTATATAAAAATATTTGTAAATAAATGCTATAAAACTACACTGGGATTCAATAGGGCTCTATTACTTTCCTTCTACTGAGAAAAAAATCTAATGTAGTTTGACATGTTAGTATTCAATATATTCACAAATTACTACCAATTAACAAATGGTTTTTATATCTACTATAAGGTAATTTAATGAAAATGGGGGGAAAAAACACCAACTAGAACTTTTATTTGTAAGCTTGGAGTAATTTCATCAGAGTGATTTAATTTTACATATTTAACTGTGAAAAACAGTTTCCAATAGACAGAGAGCAGAAAAGAGATACCAGCTCTCCCAGTATTCTTAAGATGGATTGTAGATAAGAAAATTAAGAAAGGATGAAATGCTTAGACACTGCTTTTTACAGATCCATGTAGTTTCTTCATCTTGAAGACAGGAAATTGAAGCCCTGAAGACATACAAAATTCCTCAAGTTTAGAAAATTATATGAAAGCTACATCTCTCATTAAGAATGTCTATATGTTTGTTTCCTTTATTGTTCTCAATAGAGTTTATCTACTCTCTCTTAGTCATTGGCTCTTAAACTTTAAAACCATGAGAATTAGCTGAAGATTTTATTAAAATTTTCAGATTTTTTGAATCATAGTTAAAGATTCTGATTTAGCAGGTGCATGAGGCCAAACCTAGGAATATCATTTGTAAAAGGTCACATTTTCAATAGTTAAAAAAGCAAAATTTACTGTCTTCATAGCAAGATTTTAGTAGTGTCCTAAAAAGTCAGAAAAGTTTATCTTCAGAGAAAGTCATCTTTCATGTTGGACAATAAATCTAAATTAAATAGAAAACAATCTCAGCAAACAAGTAATGCTCTCTGAGTGTGAATTTATTTTATATCATAGTAATAGTTTACAGATAGCTTTTTTTCATACTTTAAAATCAAGACTAATAGTTCTCCCTGAGCTTTATAGTTACTGATTAAAAATCCCTAAGTCCAAACTTGTGCGGTTTATGTAAGAATGATGGCAATGTTCCTCAGTGTATAGGGTAATTTTAAATCACTTGAATAATGAGATGTTAACTAGAACTTCTCATTCACCATTTCCTTGGCCCTTGTTATACAATTTTTTTTCAGTTTTTGTTGTCTATAAATATGAATTTCTGAATTTTAAATTAGGCTTTTTCTCTATTTTTGAATAACAGCTGGTAGACTATTCATCTTTCATATTTCTTTATAAAATCTACTCTATTTTTATTCTTCAATAGAAAGAGATTCAAAAAACATATTTTAAAACATAAGCTATATAAAACTTTTTCATCATCATTTGTTACAAGACCAATTCACAGTGAATTTTTTACTTTAATAGTGAACTGATAAGATTACATTCTTCACTCATGGTATTTGAATTCTTTTTAAAAAATGTTTATTACATATATATGTATAGTATTCTTATTTTGGATTTGATGTATTAAGTTGAAATAATTCTAGAAATTGAAAATGACTCAATATGTTTTCTAAAAGTTAGCAAAATATCAACTTGTTCAAGATGTTAAGAAAAATATGTTAGGTACATTTGTGTCTTTTCTATATATAAAATTAAAATTTTGAATTTCTTTTTATAGAAAATGCATTTTAAAATATATGAATTCTTCAAAATGAACAAAAGTGTGGCATTAAACCATGCAAAGTTTAATAGTTTAATAATCAATGTTGATACATTTCCATTTAAAATATATTGTAAAGGTATGTCTATATTGTTAGCTCATTTGTTTGGAAAAGTAAACAAGTATCTTTAATAAAATTATTAGTAAACTATGTATGATACTTCATTTACCATTCAAAATCAATATTCACATTTAGACTCTATGATCTATTCTTGATGTATTGACCTATCCATGATAGGTCAATACATCAAAGACAGATAATAAGTGAATCCCAGTGTCTATAAGTCTTTGTCCATCATCCTGAGATGGAGGGCAAATGTCAGTCTTTCTAATGCTAAGTCGACCTATGAGAGTCCCTTTTTCTAAAGTAATATTATGTTTTTGAATTACTATTAGAATTTTAATATTTCTGTTTGGATTAAATGAAAGATATATAAAATATGTTTTCTGATTATAACACTATAACTATTTTTCAAAAGATCTAAATGAGTAATTGACTGAAAACCTCTCATCAGATATAGACATACAGTAACAATGAGACTGTGCCTCACAGATCTCCGACTACAGAAAGCACATTGAAGTTGCTGTCCTCTGAAGTCTACCATTGTGTTTATGTAAAGGTCATGCTTCCTAAGAGCTGCTTACGGATAATGAATGAAATAAGCAGAGATGCTAAGGCAGGTCCCTTCCTGGGAGACAAATGACTTATCTGCCATCTCACTACGAATTGAGAACTCTGTGATCATCATGCAGAAGCTCACTTAAATGACAAAGTAGTCACTTAAAGACACAGTAGGCTGGGGTTGTTCTCTCCTTCTTTTTTACTTAGGGTCAGAAGGCGTGTAGTTTGAAGGTTTACCCTGCTTCCTCATCATTTCTCTCATGCAGGAATATCACCTAACAAAATATTTGCTTGTTAAATCTGATTTTGATATCTAATTGTTAGAGGACAGACCTGAACGAACTAACACAGGACATTAGGAGATTAAAGTTAAAAAGTAGTATTGAAATTTTGAAATATATAAATTAAATTCAAAGTATTCATAAACATTTACAAAAAGAGTTCTGGAGAAAATAAAGATGAAGAAATTGAAAAGATATTAATATAGAACTTTAATATATATTAATATAGGTATTAATATATATTGATATATAATAGTAAAGATAAATAAATTGAGTAGATTTAATACACATTAGTTTATGTGGAGAGAAAAAAATGAATAAGAAAACCTTGAGAGTTATAGTACACCATTATTTAAATATTATTACAGTGTAGAAGAGTGCCAAATGTTATAGGATATTTTAAACTAGTATGAGATACTCCAATTAATATTTCCCTCAGGTCAGCAGCTACATGGTTGCTATCACTTTTTCCTTCCACATCAGTGGCAGACATCACAAGGTACACAGGGTTCTCTTTCCCACTAAGCCCAATCCTTGTCAAGATAGCTTTTAATAATAAATAGAAAGCATTATTTGTCACATCTTTATTAACCAAAGAGATTAGTTCAATTTCAATTGAAGGGTAGCCAAATATGCCACCCTAAATTACAACAGTAGAAGTTAAGGACATTCCACTCCAAAATATGCCACTTTGGTATATGATTATTTTGAGCTGTAGGCAATTACATAACAGCAAATTAGGGGAGAAGTTTTCTCTGAATTCTCCTTATCTACCTAAAGACATAGCCTCTAAAAGGAGCTCAATTGTCACAGATCCTCTCTCCCTAGGAGCTTCATCAACTAGCAAAGATCGATTCTTATCACAGGAGAACAGGCTAGAAGTGGACACATCACCTAGACGAACTTTGTCACAAACTGTCAGATCTCCCATCTACTCTTCTAAGAACCCATTTATCTTCCCAAGGAGCTATTTACTTTCCTAAGAGGCTTATACAGACCTCTTCCTTTCCCTTTTAAGATAATATTTAATCCTGAATTCTAAAGCCACCTCTTTGAGTTACTCATTTTTCATAGGTGTCTCCCATGTATACATAAAGTATACATGTTAATAAATTTGTGTTTGTTTTTCTGCTGTTAATGTGTTTTTGTTACAAGAGTCTCAGCTAAGAACTCAGAAGGGTACAAGGACAATGATTCTTCCTCCTCTACACAGTAATACTCCTTAAAAGAGGGAGCAAATGCTAAAAGTGATGAAAGTTCAGAAAAAAAGTGCATAGAAAATAATATAAGAGAATAAATATAATCATAATAATCTCAGCATAAGAACTAACTTTCCAACTTTCACAGATATCCAAACATTAAGAGGTGAATTCCTCCCAACTGTAAGTTTTTTAAAAGAGATTAGTGGACATTGTGGTAAGACTATTAGAAAAATCAAGTATTAAATTATTATGCTGACTAAATGACCTCTGTGGTGTATTTCATTCATTACATGATATGATTCTAAGAACAGAATTTTGATGGATAAGATTAACCTCTTTTTTTCTACTTCCAGTAAAATCAAATTGAGGAAAATGGTTTAAACTAAGTTATGAAACTGAATATAGATATAGAGAAACTTCTTTATTGCCCGAATGGTAATAACTTGAAATTAATGCTTATTTATGGGAGGGAGGGGCTAATACTTGAACTCAATTCACTGCAAAAAAAAAAAAAAAATGAATCCACCTGAAAATGATATTGAGAAAGAAGGGGTGTTTCGATAACAAAAGATAAAGAAAATGCCATTAACCACTAACTCATTAAGAAATTTGTTTCAAGAAAAGGGAAGAGAAGGGTATGTAAACTCGAAGACACAGAAATTACTAATAGTTAGTTTGTCAAAATGGAAAAGTGAGAGAACCAAATAAAATGGGAATGATGCATTAAAATAAATATTTGTTACAAATTTGGAATTGTGTGTAGGATTCTAAATAATGTGAACCTTGTTTATAATGATATAAGATATTAATAAATAATATATTAATAATATAATTAATAATATAAATAAATAAAATACAGTCTGAAGTGTTATATACTTTCGAAAGTTTTGAGAGGAACTCAATGTGTCCTGGAAAATGTCCTGTAAAAATGGATGTTCATTTAATGACAGACAAAGCAAATAATGCTTTAATCCTTCATTTGACCTAATTAAATGACTCAAGTAAAGACCGGTTAGAAGAAGTCATGAAATTAACAAAATGAGTCTGTTTCAACTATGACAATTGCCAGAGGGACCAAAGAGAATCAAGTGCATACGTATCTTAAGAATTACTGTAAATCTGGCCATTATAAAAGTAAACTTGTATCTGTATGGTCCAAATTGCTTTCCCATTATGAGATTCCTCCTACCCTGAAAAATTACTTGAAGCCAAACCATCAGGAAGCAACTTCATTCAGTTCATAGAATTTGAGAAAAGACAAAAATCATATCTTTTCCCTACACGTATAAAATATTCCAATATTATAAATTACAAACAAGAAAAAGAATATTAGAAATTTCTGTTCTAGTCTTGACAAGCTAAATTAGTTCACTTAACATTTAGAGTGGTCTATGCATAATCCTTGACTAATTTTACCAATTTCATTATTTATTTATTTTTCAAAGAATCATTAGCAGAAAGAAAATTTTTAAGTGTGAAAACAGACATAATAATTAAGAATGTAAAACAAAGGTTTGATTTTCTGTTGTATTGCTACTTTGGCTTTGGTAAGCTAATCTACTAACTATCTGTCACCTAAAAATTATCTGGCAACCCAGCAGATTTTTCCTTTAGTAAATATTGAAGTATTTACTATGATGTCTATTATAATTTTAGAAAATATAATGACAGGTCTATTGCTATATTCCAATAACCAAGCAGGGGTCAGTAGTTCAATGTTTAAATGTTTTTAATTTTAGAAAAAGAACAATGGATTTTGTTTCTCTGTCTACGTAAGACAAGTAGGTACATTGTAAAAAGTTTTGTCAAATAGTAAATGCCACCACTCAAGTTGTTTTGATAGCTTCCACAAAGCTAGTTTAAATCTATAACTCTCGTTTACACTCTGCCATGCTTTATTTTTCACTTTTTTTATCCTTTTACTTTTGTGATGAAGATGATTAGACTTCTCTGGAAAATGGAGAAATAAATTAATTGTAATCAAATAGCCAAACTTTAGCTTGAAGTCCAGAAAGATTTAGTTTGGGATATGTGATCTCAATATTTGATAAGGTGAAATAATTTGAAATGATTTAAAACATCCAAATATGTTCATCTGATATTTGTCTTGAATTCAAAGGAAAAAAAAAGATTTTAATTCTCTTATTATATGAAGAAGAATGTACTCTATATTCCTATTGTATATTTAAAAATGTTTCTCTATATTATGCCATTAGATCATGTAACCAATATTATATATTTTTGATAGAAACCAACTTATTTTAGAATATCTACAGAATATCTGCAGCAAACAAAATCTATATAATGTGTCTAAAGTTGCACATTTCATGTGCTAGTTCTCCACAAACATCATTTTCCTTTTTCCTCAGTAATAGAGGTGAAACTGAGACATAGCTGCCTAACAAGGAATAGCATTCCTCTGCCTTTTCAAAGCAAAGTGTGGAGATTTGCCTAGATTTTCAAGATAAAATATGAGCTGATATAAAATTTGCAACTTTCACCTCACTTGGTTTGGAAAATCTCTGGATGTCGACTTCTGCCCCTTTTCCTTTTTCATGGACTGAAATGGCAATGATTGAAGTTATTTTGAAACAGAATACTAAAGATAGAAGACACTAAATTGGCCTAGTCCCTGAATGACTATGTGGAAGAGCATGTGATAGAGCCACCATCAAGTAGAAACACTCATTTTAGACTGTCACATGAATCCAACATACTTGTTTCTTTGTTCTTTAAACCACTAAAGTGTAAGGGTTTCTTTTTGTGGCAGCCTAACCTAACCTAACCATTTTATTCTGAGATGTAAAGATTTAATGACTGGCCACTTCAAAAATAAGATAAGAAAATTGGATCAAGGGAAAGGTTTAGGTTAAGAATCCAGTTAAAAATTCTAAGCTAAATGAGTACTTTAGAATCTCTCTTTGGTACATTGTCATATGTTGAAAACTAGTTTTTCCGAAGAAATTTAAAAAAAAAAAGTCAGCATTGAAATTAAGACATTCCTGAGTTGTAAATACCAAACCACAGCTCACAATGCTATTTAACTTAGATGACTGCCCTCCATGTATAACTCATGAGCATCCTCCTCCCACACTCTACAAAGAACAGAAATCTCACATTAAAAATTTGTGTTCCCCAAAATTTTATCACATTAAGCAAAAGTTTTTCTCCCTGGGACATTTTGTGTGGGAGGTAAACTTTTACCTCTATCCTTTTAGGGGTTTTTGGCTAGACTTAAGAATTAAACTGACACCAGATAGATTAACAGGAGACAGCATACATAGTTATATAATCTTTAAAAGCCACAGGAGCTCATAAGAAAATGAAGATCCAAAGGAATGACAGAACCTACATGCTTTCATATTAAGTTGAACAAAGAGAGACAGTTGTAAAATAGAATTAAACTATGTAGGGAGGCTAAAGGGAGATAAGAATTATTTGAACAGGGCCTGTTTGTATAGCATTCTTTTGGCTTTGACTCCCTGTTAAAGAATTTGTTTTCTCCTTGTGAAGGAAGGGCATCTTTCACACGGCTATATTTGTCTCCTGTTTCCAGGAAGAAAAGGAGAAATTAGAATGCTCTTCTTGCACTTGTTATTTTTAAGTGCTTTTAGCTCAAATAATCCTTACACCAAAGTAGCATAAATATGTGTGGCATATTCTGATATCCTTCAATTCCAACACAAGTGATCATCCTGATAATCTGGGATTAATAACAGAGTTTGGCATCTCTGGAAGTTATCTGCATCTAGTTGAGGTAGGAAATGGATTTGAAAAAATAAGAGAGGAAAGGAGACATAAAGTTTGCAGCAATCAATTACTCTATTTTTTTCCTTCTCCCCCACCCCCCGTTGACCATCACAGCAATCTGAAATAGTGTGTAAGAATTTTTCCAAAGCTAGTCGTTGAACATGTAAAAAGTATATATAAGCATAGAAGTTTACCACCATGGATGACAAAAATGACAAGCTAGGAAATATTGCAATTAAATGAGAATAGTTTCTAAAATGATTACTATATTATGCCATTAGTTGTTTTATACTAATAAAATGTTGACAAACTTTGTTAGTTGAAATGGTACAAGCTAACATGGTAGATAAGCTCCTAAATTTCTTGCTCACATAACAGTTCATCAGGGGCATTCCTAGTTAGGTAGCTATTCTCGAAGGTGTGATTCAGAGGCTGAAGCTCCTTTTTTATCATATTTTTACAGTAGTCGCCATATGGCTTTCAAGTTTTCCTGGGTTTTTGCCATTTCACACGTCTAATGGGGGAGAAGATTAAGTCAGACCAGGAAATGATGCAGACCATATTGTTCCACATTTTATTAGCCAGAATTCAGTCACATGGCTAGTAAGTGAAGTTGGGAAATGTAGTCTAACTGTGTGCCCAAGAGTAAAAGGAAACAAATGAGGAGGCCCATGAACTCTCTGCTATGTACTTCTCCAAAAATCTTCAAAAGCATGATAATTAATGAATAATAAAGAGATTATTGATGAAGAAGATAACCATCAGCTTTAGTTTTTTAAAACAATACCTCATTCCATGTTTTAGGTCAAATTTAATCCTACATACACATTTAGATTCAGTTATTCTCATTTATTCAAATAGTATTATCTTCTGCCAATAGTGAACATGAATTTTTTATTATCCAAATTTCTGGGTTCCTTAGAGAAAACAAAACAATCTTGTTCATTATCCTAGTACTACTGAATCCATTTTGGAAATTCTATTGACTCTTAACATAGGATTTTCTTCATGAACCACAGGATGCAATGTGATTACCAAATTGCCTATATGTGTTAGAATAAGAAATGAACTGAGAAAGTCAGGGCACTACTTGCAATTGTTACAAATATTCTTCTGGAAGGTCAAAAATTCTTTCCCATGTGCTCTAATGACTGCTGTTAATTTTAGAACCAAACAAATGGCTTTTTGTTTCTCCTCTAAAGTAACAACTTTATTAATAGAATCTACTTGCAGCTAGTAGTTCTATGCAAAGTAAGAAATGGAAAATTATTCATTGAAAAAAATATTTTTAAAAGGTGGCAGTAAATAAAGACAACTCAAAAAAAAAAGAAAGAAAGAAAGCTAAAGGAGCAATGTCCTGATGAGAACTATGACCTTGGCCTTAGTGCCACATGTTTTAGCTAGAAAAGTTAAAGAGCAATATGATAGGGAAGACTGGAGGCATACTTCTATTAATAAGGAAATGAGCTCCAAATGAAAGCCCAGAGAAAAGGCGCACAATTAGATGAGTTTATTTAAAGGGAAAGTGTTCTGCACCATCTTTTTCCTTCTCTTGAGGCTTCCAAGGAATGGCTAGACATGGGGTGAGAAGTTTTGGAGAACAAAGATGGGAATTTGGGGTGGGGGAGGAGAGGTAAAACTGTGAGGAAGTTTTGGACCCACCTCAAATAGTAAGTACATTTTTTGTATCTCCTAGATAAGTTAGTGAGAAACACAAATGAGTTTTCATCCATCTTCATACTTAAGAAGACCAAAATAAAAACATTCAAGGTATTCTCAAAAAGTAGAAAACTATATGTTCCATAGCAAAGAATTGGAGTCCCCAGATTACCATGTCGACAAAAAAGGAAAGGATTTGGTAATAATATATATAATGAAGAAAATAGCCTTTAAAAGAGATTGACCAATAATACTTATTATTTTAGACATAATTTATATCTCAATCAATGTCTTACATATGTGTTATGTAGGATTTTCTGCTATATTTAGATTACATAATTTATATATTATTTAGATATTAGGAAGACAACATTTCATGAAAGGAGAAAACTAGTTGGTTGAGTGTAGTAAATGTTCCCAGATGTGTCACCTACCTCTTCCTACACTATCTTAACCCCTGTCTTAACAAAATTCTTAGGTAGTTTTTAGAAACTAGCAGAGGAATGAAATCTAAATTCCAGAATATGATAAAGTGGTCTATTGTATGAAATCTTCATTTCTCTTGAGTCTCAGTTGGTATTGTTGTGTAACTTCCAATTTAGCTTTAGATAGACTAAATTATTAAAATTTTCTGAAATCAATACATTCTCCCGTATTCCTTATTTATACTTCTATATATGCTGAGTCTTTAGCATGAAAGATCCTTCCACATTATAGTGGACTGGCCAAACTCTACTTTCCTTCGAAATACAGTTCAAAACTATGCTGATCATGTTCAGACACAGTTAAATGTTTCTCTAACATGCTTCCTCAGTACTGTGAGCTTCTATTACTGTGTTTCACAGTGTATTGTAATTTTCATATAGTTCTTCATTTCCACCCATGGTTGAAAACTTCTGGAATACAATGACTGGCCACATTTTAATGATATGTCCAGAACTATAAATCACTGTGAGAAAACTGTCTCCTGTGAATCCTAACATACCAATGAAAGTACACTAATGTTTTAACTTGGAGACAAAAATAAAACTATCATAAAAGAAAATTCTACTATGTTTTCAAGAGAGCATTCTAAATCTTTCTATCACATATCTATTAAGCAATCCTAAAATATAGTAATTTTAATATCATTATTTTTTCAATAAATTCTTCACTTCCTAAAGACACACACACAGACACACACACCATGGACTGAATTGTATCCCCCTAATTTTCATACGTTGAAGCACTAACTCTCAACGGAACAATATTTGGAGATGGGTCTTTAGAATGGAAATAGATTTAGATGGGGGAAATAGATTTAGAGAGTGGGGCCCTTATCTTGGGATGACTGCTCTTATAAGAAGAGACAGCAGAGAGCTTGCTTGCTTTCTCTCACTTTTCTGTAAGTGAAGACAAATGAGAAGGCAGCATTCTGTAAACTCGGAAGAGATACCTCACCAGAACCGAACATGCAAGTGCCCTGATCTCAGACTTTCAGTCTCCAGAACTGTGAGAAAATAAATGTCTATTGTATAAGACACCCAGTCTGTGATATTTTGTTATGGCAGCCTGACCTGACTAAGTGTCAGGTCACACTAATTCTATAGCTATATTACATAATATATGCACATAAACACATATACACCCTTTAATCTTTAAAAGATTTTTTTAATCTCTTTTTATTTTAATTTTATTTTCTTTTCAATTACAGCTGACATTCAATAGTATATTAATTGCAGGTATACAGCATAGTGCTTAGACATTTATATTATATAACTTATGAAGTGATCCCCCGATAAGTCTAGTACCCAGCACAATACATAGTTATTATAATATGATTGACTATAGACTCTACGCTGCACTTTAAATCCCTGTGACTATTTTGTAACTACTAACTTGTCTTATTAATCCCTTCATCTTTTTCACCTGTACCCCAACTACACTCCCCATCTGGCATCCATAAGTTTGTCCACTGTATCTATAAGTCTGTTTCTGTTTTGTTTGATTATTTTGTTTTTTTAGATTCCACATATAAGTGAAATTATATGGTATTTTTCTTTCTCAGTCTGACTTATTTCACTTAGCATAATACTCTCTAGGTCCATCCATGTTGTCTCAAATGGTAATATTTCATTTTTTATGGCCAAATAATATTCCACCATATATCTGTACCATGTCTTCTTTATCCAGTCATCTTTTGATGGACATTTATATCACTGATTTTTTATGAAAGTATCACTTAGATATGTGTCAAAAATTAGAAAATATAGAGTATCTGGCAAGAAACTAAATGTCTACTTCTCACCATCAAGATCATTAATCAGTTGCATTTTAAACCCAGACACATAATGTTGAAAAATTGACATTTTAACTATATTAACTTTTAAAATAAATATGTTAATTTAGAAAAGCTTAAACTAGAATTAGAAGTCTACTTCATTGATAAGTTCATCACATCAAATTTTAGAGACCAAAACAAAACAAAAGCCTTTGTGTATTATAAGACCTGATTGGAATCAATATGTATATTCCTCTTGTGTGAGTGTGGGATTTCTCTGTGGTCCTGCTGGACATAACAGCTCAGCATCATCAAAAACAACCACCACCACCAACTTAAAGAGTAATAAAAATTCATATTAAAAAACTTATGAACAAGAAAATAAAGCATCATTTTACTATGTATATATTTAATCACTGGACTGCCTGGTTCCAGGAGGGGGAGCACTGCATATCAAGTGGCATACATTGTACTAGTGTAAGGTACATATATTTTCATTTAATCTTCACAATAATGTTGCAATCCTGCCAGGTAGATGTTATTACTTCTATTTGTCAGAAGAGAAAACTCAAAGAAATTGAGTTACTAACTCTATAATAAAAAAAAAAAAAACCAGTAAAACAGGAACATGATAAAACATGTCTCCAATGACAAACGCTTTACCACAATTCCACTGGTGTCTACAGTGAAAACATGAGCCTGTATATGTGCTGACACTTATTTTTAAAGTGTTAAATTCATTCACATCGATAGTAAAAAGTTAATTGGCTTGCTTATAAAAGCAAATTAATTTTTCCGATGAATTAATTGTATGCAGGATTGTAGGGCAGAAATACTTACTCTGGAGGACAAAATTGAAAGTCTATATTTTAAAAAGAATTGCAACATGTAAAACCCAGTTCATACTGTAGAGCAGAAATTGTTCAAATAATGCAAATTCAGGTAAATCTTTAGTCTTTAGATGTAATAACAGTATATTATTTATTACTAAAAGAGCTTTTCTGATTTACCATGTCCTTGATAACCTATATTATGTCAAAAAAAATTCTTATATTTATTTTAAGAAATGTTATTTTCAAAATTATGTGTTTCTCTGTAATATAATTTTAGAAATTGCACATTACTAGTCTAAATTAATTCAACCTAGATCATGGAACCATAACCAAGGGTCATCCAGAAATCCACATTTGGGTTACAATTTTACAAAGAGAACAATTATTCCAAACAGTGATACAATTATGTGTGCTTCCCCAGTACCATTTGTCCTCAATGAGAATGTTCATTTTTCTAAAAGGCATAATTTTTGTAAAATATTGAGCAAAGTAACATCATAGCTTTCTTTTCTTTTATCCATTCTGAGCTACCCGATCCAGAAAGTATTATGCCATAACACTTCTGGCCTTTGAGAAGCCGTATTATAACTGAGTGTCGAATCCTTTTTGAGTTCACCTCATTTTCAAATCAAGGGATTCACATTTTGGACATGTTCTCATGAAACAGTCAAGCATCTGGTCTGCCAGTTATTTTCAACTTCCTCTCACCTTACACCAATATTCTATGGCACCGTCACTGTGACTCAACTGAAAACCATTCTCGTCAAGTGCACATGGCGATCCAGTTGATCCACAGTTCTGTCATCACAAGAGAGCCTGACTCGGTGTTGGCACCCCAAACCCTTTGTGGTCGGACATTTTGACCAAATGAAACCTAGCCAAAATGCGTGGCTTCAGAACCTTAGGAAAACATCAGAAGTGCCAACTCATTAGCCAAAACCCGTTTGGTTCGTTGCGTGCTCACCACCAGCTGCCTGTTAGTTTACCATCACATTGATGCTAAAACACTTGACACGTGTCATTCTCCTCCTGCTGCCATGAGGCTCTGGTCGGTCCGGGTCTGTTGTCTGAGTTTCTGAATTCACTTTCATTTGTTTTGCTGCTTTAAGTCTTGCCTTCTGTTCCAGGTCTACATGGTTGTGTTAGCAGATAGGCCCTCTTCCTTTCAGCGACATATTTTGTTTATCTTGGCGGGCTGGTGTACCAGTCACAAGGGCCAGGGTCATAGAATATTTATGTGAGGTGTTCAGCCAGCAAGAGTTCCAGGCTGAACGCATCCCCAAAATTCCCAAGGGCTATTCAGCAACTACCCATCTTCAAACTAAGGGTTGGTGGCTGTACCATCTATTGTGCCAAAGGAGGCAGGGTTTGGTATTAGGGCAAACAGAATGCACTTGCAGATACGACTTGAATGCAGAAAGAGTTCAATACATGGCAGGTGAGGATGGCCTCCAAGTAGGAGGCAAAGAAAAAGTCCTTCCCTTGGCTCTCATGTGGTCTCCAGGAACACTGGGGCCAATGGAGAATGCATACTCTGTTCCTCTTGCCTGGCCTGGACTGATGCTGGGGAATAGGTGGTGCGACTCAGTAGTGGGGGTGTGGGGTCTGCAGACTCTGGTATTTATGGAGTCTCAGCTGCATGCAGATTTGGTGCTACTCAATGTATTAGTGCTTCATCTAAAACATTTTTGGTATACGACGTTCAATATTCACATGCGTTCTTAAACAAATTGCTCTTCATTTATGGAATCGATATGTTGATGACACAGCTGGCCAGGCAAGTCTAATAAACATGCTAACTTCCCAAATAAGCACATTTTGGAACCCAGCTTTAGGGCTTCACCAGTATGTCAATGCCTCATCTGAAACGACTTTGGGGTATGGCCCTCAATTTCCATATGCATTCCTAGACACCTATACTGTTCATTTGTGGAACCATGTTGCTGAGAACACAGAATGTAAGCAACAACTCAAGAGAAAGATTTACATCACTTTTGATAATGTTACTATACGCAAGAAGCTGTGGCTTTAGTTATCCTTGGCAAAGGAACACGGTGCCAGATAAGTGTTGAAGAGGGCTTTGAAATTCACAAGCAAGTCGCCACTATTTTAGTACATGCCTATACAATGAGTACAGATTGTACGTTCAAGGACATTGGATCTCTAAAGAATGTTTCCAACCAGCTCCTCTAGTACTGAAAATAAAAATGCTGCATCATAAACAGACCTATATTCATGACAGAATAGGTTTGAGTTTCACCTTAGTCTAGAACACTGGGGAAAAGAGCATACTCAAATCCAAAATGTATTACACTAATTATGGGGTAGGACAATTGGCACTTCCTATATATTGTTCCAAGTGTGGCCTCAGATTTTACAGTATGCACCAACACTAGAACCAGAACATTTAGAGAAATTTTGGATTACAAAACAGGCATTTGAAAAAGTGTTTCCTTGCCATTTGTTATGGGCTGTCTCTAACAGATAGAGATTTCTGATACATTGAAACACAATACCATAGTAGTGAACATGAAGATTTGAAGTCTCTTCCAAGTCATTACTGCCTGAACCCACTTGGTATGAATTTATGTCATGTAAACTGCCAGTTTTCCCAAATCTCTTTTACACTTTGCAGATGTTGGAAGAGTAGATGTCTACTACACTAAGGGGAATTTTCAATTCACCTCTTAGAACTAACTATACTGCAAGTAATTCAAGTCATCAACTAGAACTTAGCATAAAGGATGTGATTGGAGTACCATACCTACACTGAAGCCTGTGGAAGGCTTTTTCTCAAGCATTATTGTTGAGTGATCTAACTTCCCGATTAAGCACACTTTGAAAGCCAGCTTTAAGGCTCCACCAGTGTGTCAGTGCCTCCTCTGAAATGTGTTAGGGATATGGACTTAAATTTCCACAAGCATTCCTAAACACATTCACTGTTCATTTGTGGAACGGTGTTGCTAAGATCACAGGTTGCAAGCAAAACTCAAGAGAGATATTTCTCAACACGTTTCATAGTCATACTACACGCAAGAAACTGTGCTTTCAGTTCTCTACAAAGAAACGCTGTGCTGGATAAGTGTCAAAGAACCGCTTTGAAAACGACAAGCAAGCTGCCACTGTTTTACTACCTGCCTATGCTATGAGTTCAGCATGTAAGTTCAAGAACCATAGATCTTGAAAGAGTATTTCCAACCAGCTTCTGCGACTGAAAAAAATTGTATCATAAACAGAGCTACATTCATGACAGAATGAATTTGAGCTTCACTTCAGTCCAGAACACTGGGGAAAAGAGCATGCTCAAATCCTAAATGTAATACTCGAATTACTAAGTAGGACAATTGTCACTTGCTATATATATTATTCAGAGTTCAGCTTTAGCCATCACAGTGTGCACCAATAACAGAACCAAATAATAGGACTTCCATATTACAGAACACAGGCATTCAAAAACTTGTTTACTTGAATTACTGAGTAGGACGATCGTCACTTCATATATATTGTTCCGAGTGCTGCCTCAGACTTCACAGACTGCAACATACTAGCACCAAATCATTTATTGGACTTCTGGATTGCAGATACAGGCATTGGAAAATGTGTTTCATAGCCATTTGTTACAGACTGTGTCTAACAGATTGAGTTTTCCTGTACATTGAAACACAGTTCCATAGTAATGAACACAAAGATTTTCGGTCTCTTCAGCATACACCATCTCTTCCAAGGCATTGCTGCCTTATCCCACTTGGTATGAATTTACATCATATAAACTGCCAGTTTTCCCAAATCTCTTTTACACTTTGTAGATGATGGAAGAGGAGAAGTTCACTTCACTAAGGTGAATTTTCAAATAGCCTCTTACAACTATACTGAAAGTCATTCAAGTCACCGACTAGAACTTGGCATACAGAATGCGATTGGAGCACAATGCCTACACAGAAGCCTGTAGAATATAAGTTTCTCAATTCAAAGGCTTTGCCTCAAGCATTATTGTTGAGTGATCTAACTTCCTGATTAAGCACACTTTGGAACCAGCTTTAAGGCTCTGCCAGTGTGTCACTGCCTCCTCTGAAATGTCTTAGGGATATGGCCCTGAATTTCCACATGAATTCCTAATCACTTTTACTGTTCATTTGTAGATTGGCATTGCTGAGAACACAGGTTGTAAACAAAACTCAAGAGAAACATTTCTCATCACATTTCATAATCAGACTACACTCTAGAAAGTATGCTTTCGGTTCTCCTCAACAAAGGAATACTGTGCCGGATAAGTGTCAAGGAATCACTTTGGAAATGAGAAGCAACCTGCCACTGTTTTAGTACCTGCCTACACAATGAGTACAGAGTATAAGTTCAAGGACCATGGATCTCAAATGAGTGTTTCCAACCATCTTCTCTGGTACTGAAAACAAGTCGCATCATAAACATTCATGACTGAATGGGTTTGAGATTCACCTCGGTCCAGGACACTGAGGGAAAAAAAAGAGCATAATCAAATACAAAATATAGCATGTGATTAGAGAACAATGCCTACACAGAAGGCACTGACATACTGGTGGAGCCTTAAAGCTAGTTCAAAATGTACTTAATTGGGAAGTTTGATCACTCTGATCAATAATGCTCGAGGTAAAGCCTTTGAATCGAGAAACTTATATTCCATAGGCCACTGTATAGGCATTGTTCTCCAATCCATTCTGTATGCCAAGTTCTAGGTTGGTGATTTTAATTACTTGCTGTATATTTCTAAGAGGCTACTTGAAAATTCACCTTTGTGCAGCAACTTTCTACTTTTCCAACATCTACAAAGTGTGAAAGATCTTTGAGAAAACTAGCAGATTACATGATGGATATTCGTACCAAGCGGGATCAGGCAGCAATGCCTTGGAAGAGATAGTATATGCTGAAGAGACTGAAAATCTTTGTGTTCATTACTATGGGACTTTGTTTCAATGTACAGGAAAACTCTATCCATTAGTGACAGTCAGTAGCATGGGGCAATGAAATACATTTTTGAATGCATGTGTTCCGTAAACCAGAAGTCTAATAAATATGTTGGTGCTAGTATTGATGCACTTTGTGAAGTCTGAGGCCATGCTTGGAATAGTATTTAGAATGTGACGATTGTACTTACCAGTAATTCATGTAATACATTTTGGATTTCGGCATACTCTTTTTCCCAATGTTCTAGATCAGAGTGAAATTCAATCCCATTCTGTCATGAATGTAGCTCTGTTTATGATGGGACTCGTTTTTAGTACCAAAAACAAGTTGGGAACACTCTTTCGAGATCCATGGTCCTTGAACTTACACTCTGCACTCATTGCATAGGCAGGTACTAAATCAGCGGCAGCTTGCTTCATTTCCTAAGCAGCTCTTTGACATTTATCTGGCACAGTTTTTCTTAGTTGAGTGGAACTGAAACTCACAGTGTCTTGCATTTAGTTCATTATCAAATGTGATGTTTAATCTTTCTCTTGAGTTGTCGCTTGAAACCTGAATTCTCAGCAGCCCTGTTCCACAAATGAATAGTAAATTTGTCTAGGAATGTATATGGATTTTGATGGCCATATCCCAAAGATGTTTCATATGAGGTACTGAGACACTGATGGAGCCCTATAGCTGGGTTCCAAATTGTGCTTAATCTACAAGTTAGATTACTCTGACCAATAATGCTTGAGGCAAAGCCTTTGAATTGAGCAACTTCTATTCCATGGACTCTGTGGCATGGTGCTCCAAACTCAATATGTATGCCAAGTGCTAAGTTGGTGACTTGCATTGCTTGCAGTATTGTTCTAAAAAGCCACTTGAAAACTCCGATTACTGCAGCAAACTTCTTCTCTTCCAGCATCTAAAAAGTGAAAGAAATTAGGTAAAAGTGGCAGTTTACATGTTGAAGATTTGTACCAAGGAAGAGAAGACAAAATGTTTTGGAAGAGAGTTTCTATATCAAAGACACCTTAACTCTTTCATATAAGTGAATTGTATGGTGTTACAATGTGATGTGCACTTTCTCTATAGTTAAGACGGTATTTGCAAACAATGTTTATCAAGGATATTCTCTCATCAAATTTCATGAATCACATGTCCTGAAGCATGTGATTTCCAAAATGTTTTTAGCATTGTGCTAATGTATGCTGTGAAATCCAAACCTGCTCTCAAACATTAGTTAGAGAGTGACTATCTCACCTCTCATGCATGTATATTTTTTTTAGCATTTTTAATCACGGTGATTACTTGTAATAGAAGTTCAATACACAAATTGTTTCATGAATGTAGCTAAGTTTGTGTCATGACTTGTCATCAATACTATTCAAAGACACTAGTTGCAAACACTCACAGGTCAGTGGTCTTCACCTTAAAATCTCATATTCTTTGAACAATCAAGTAATAAGAGTTTGGGAGCCTACTTTCACTTACAGTGTTCATTGGTGAATGAAACAGAAACACAATTTTCTTTCATGTAGTATCATATTTACACATGGTAAGGAATATTTCTGTTTATAAGAATTGCCTGGCCAGCTGTGTCTTCACCATCGTGATTCCATAAATGAAGAGTAATTGCGTTTTAGAACACATATGGATATCGAACGCCGTACCCCAAAGATGTTTTAGATGAAGTACTGACACACTGGATGAGCACCAAATCTGTGATTCAATGGTGCTTAATCAGAAAATATAGATCATTCTGACCGATAATCAGGAGGCAAAGCCATTGTCTTGAGCACAATATATTCGGCTGGCTTCCCTTTTGTCATGGTGCTCAGAACACATCCTGTTATGCCAGTGGCTATGTTCATGACATGAATTGTTTTCAGTCGTGTTCTAAGAGTCTACCCTCAAACTTTCTTTATGTCAATGGCCTTTCACATGTTTTAAATTTGTACCAAGTAGGATAATGCAAAAATGTTTTTGCAAAGAGTATATACGCTGAGAGATCTGAAGGCCTTGCTGTCATGTGAGGGAGTACTGTGTTTAAAATGATGTGTCGTTTTTATATCATAAAAAAAGATTCTCACAAACTTTGTATCTCACAGGTTTTTTTCAGGAGATAGAAAAACATTCTCTGAAGCATGGATTTGTGACCCAAGTGTCTAAAAGCTGTGTTTCTTTAAATTAACTCTTCATGAATGAATAATCAACAAATTTGCTATGCATGCAGACTCTTACTGCCTTTTCAAAAAATATTTCAACTAGCACACTGTGATATCAACTAAATAAAGTGCGTTCTGAACAGGATGACTCTGAGTATAATCATTCCTCTCATCCATAAAGTATGTAGTAAATTTTGATTGAGCACACTATATTCGTGATGACTTTCTTCTGAATGGATATTAAACACATTTTCTACTACAGGTTGCAAGACTGTTCACGAGTCTTGCCGTTCATACTTTTTCAATAAGCATTCGAATCACTTTTACGAACTATAGTATTTTGTTCGCAAAATAGGAATGGTGAAAAGCATTTCAAAAGAGGGTGGACCTTTCTAATAATTTATATTTAACAAACTGGATCCTTGAAAATGGTGTTCATCAGAGTGTTGTTTTGGTGAAGGGAACTGAAACTCATTTAGCCACGTGTATATGTGTACAACATGCTCACTTTAATCCTAATTTACATTATACCCTAACCTCAAAGTTAATTCTAATCCTAACCATACTCTCACTCAGAAGCTAATGCTAATCTTGTTATTTTAAATTTAGCTCTATTTTTTACCCAAGCCTAACACTAAATTGAGAGCTATTCCTATGTTAAACAAAGACGCTATCCTGAAAGCTAACTATAATCTTAATAGTAAGCGTAAACTCAACTCTAACCATAAACTTAACTTCTTAAAATAATTTTATTTATTTTTTATGGTGATATTGGTTAATGAAATTTAATAAGTTTCAGCTGTACACTTTAACAGAAAACCATATATATAATATATATTTACACTGGGCATTCGCCTCCCATAATTAGATTTCTTTCTGTCACCATATATTTGACCTCCTTTGTCTTGTCTACCTCCCCACTCCCGCTCACCTCCTACCCTCTAGTAACCACTAGTCTATAGTCCATGTCCATGGATCATGGATCTCTGTTTGTTTGTCCTGTTCATTTGTTGCTTTTAGGTTTACATCCCACATATAAGTAATATCATGTGATTTTCAACTTTTTCTGCCTGGCTTGTTTCGCTTAGCTGATTATCATGAGGTCCATCCACGTTGTTACAAATGGCAATATTTCATCTCTTCTTATGGCTGAATAATATTCCATTGTATATATGGAATATTACACAGCTTCTTTAGCCAATCATCTATCGTAGGACACTTTGGTTGCTTCCATGTTCTGGCCACTATGAATAATACTGCTATGAACATGGGTGTACAAATATATTTTTTAATATGAATCTTTAAGTTTGGGGTAATTACCCAGTAGAGGGATTGCTGGATCATATAGTAGATCAATTCTTAGTTTTAAATTTGGTGTAAGGGCTATCTTTATGATGAGGGTTAGGTTTTAGGTTTTAGGTTTTAGGTTAGATTTAGGTTTTAAATTAGGGTTAGGGTTAGAGTTAGGGCTAGGGTTATACAGTTTTCCATAGTGACTGGACCAATTTGCAGTGCCACCAGCGGTATATAAGGGTTCCTTTTTCTCCTAATTCTCTCCAACATTTGTTATTACTTGTCCTGTTGATTGCAGTTATTCTAATAAGTGTAGGGTGGTATTTCATTGTGGCTTTGATTTGCATTTCCCTAATAGCTAGTGATGTTGAACATCTTTTCAAATATATGTTGTCCATTTGTATGTCTTCTAGGGAGAGGTATCTGTTCAGATCCTCTGCCCATTTTTTGATTGGTTCATTTGTGTTTTTTTTGTTGTTGTTGTTGCATTGAGTTGTATGAGTTCTTTATATATTTTGGATATTAGGCCCTTATCAGAGGTGTTGCTTGCAAATATCTTTTCCCATTTGGATGGTTATCTCTTTACTTTGTTGATGGTTTCTTTTGCTGAGCAGAAGGTTTTTAGTTTGATGTAGTCCCATTCATTTATTTTTGCTTTTACTTCCCTTCCCTAGGTCATATTCATAAAATCCTCTTTAAGTCCAAGAGTTTCGTTCCTATGTTTTCTTCTATGCATTTTATTGTTTCAGGTCTTATGTTCAGGTCCTTAATCCATTTTGAGTTAATGTTGGTGTGTGGTGGTAGAAAATAGTCTAATTTCATTCTTTTGCAGGTGGCTTTCCAGTTTTCCCAGCACCATTTATTAAAGAGGCTTTTCTTTCTCCACTATATGTTTTTGGCTTTTTTGTCAAAAATTGTTTGCCAACATAAATATGAGTTTACTTCTGGACTCTTGGTTCTGTTCCATTGGTTCATGTGTCTGTTTTGCCACCAATACCATGCTGTTTTGATTACTGTCACTTTTTAGTATAATTAAATCTAACTTTTAAAATTAACTCCAAATCTAAACCTGACTCAAACTTACCCTGATTCTAAACTTAATTTCACATCTATCTTGAACTCTAAGTCTCTCTTTAATTAAAATCCTCAACTAAAACCTAACCCTCATCATAAAGATAGTCCTTACACCAAATCTAAATAGGGTGCTAACCTGAACCCTTAAGAAAATGCAAACCTTAAGCTCAAATCTAAATATAACCCCACCCTTAACCATAATTTTAAATTCAACCCTAATCCTAACTCTAAATCAACCGGAAGCTAACCCCAACACTAACTACACCTAACCCTAGCCATAACACTATGCCTAACACTCAATTTCAATTCATATTGCACTTCAACCATACGGCTACCTATAACCCTAGCCCTAACTCTAACCCTAATTTAAAACCTAAATCTAACACTAACACTACTGCTAACCCTAACCATAGTAGGAACCCAAAACCTAAACTTTGATCTAACTCTAACTCTAATCATCACCTTACCATACCATAAACTCAGCCCTAATCCTAAGGCTAACATTATCCTAACCCAATTCCATAGCCAACCTCAAATGTAACCCTAACACTAACCTTCAACTTGCCTTTACCCCAACCTCAACGCCCTCCCTAATTTAAATCCAAACCCTGACTTCAAAGCTCACCCTAAAGTAACCCTAACCATAATTTGAATCATTAACTGAACCCTAACCTTTCCCTCACCCTACCTATAAACCTACCTCATAAGCTGAACCACGCCCTCATCCTAACCTTAAACCTCACCCAAAACTTAGCTCTGATTCTAACCAAATTCCCATCAAAATCCTAACCCTAACATCAAAACTATCTTTAACCCTAACCTTAATTTTAATCATAATCATAAATTCATTCTAACTTTAATCTACCCCAAAACCTAATTCTAACTTTACATCAAAACTTAACCCTAACCCAAAACCTCACCCTGTCTTACACACTAACCCATATTATGATTCTACACTAACTCTGATATCTAAGCTTGCTTCAACCTTAACCTCAACACTAAGCTTCACCCTAACCATGACCCACACCCTAACTCTAAACCTGACAGTAACTAGCCCTTCCCTAATCCTAACCTTAATTTATAGTAAATCTTAAACTCAAAAATCCTTCTATATATAATCCTACACTTACCTCTAACACTAACTCTAACCCTAACATTAACCCTAAATCTCACCCTTGATGTAGCTCTTACCTTAACCTTAAAAGAAATCCTATCTTATATTCAAACCAAATCCTCACCTGACAGGTAACTCTAACACTGAAACCAATCCTAAACCTGATTATAGACTCAACTCGAGTCCTACACTCACCCCAACAATAAACCTATCTCAAATCCTACTCCTGAGAATCTGATCTAACCCTAACCCAAAACCTTATTTAAACCCAAATGCTAACTTCAAAGCTAACTTGAATCCAAACTCTTAAGTCTAAACCTATCTCAAATTGTAACATTAACCTTAGCCCTAACCTAACCTAAACTCTAGTCTTGACAGTAATTCTTGATCTCATTTAAATTAAACCCGAAGCTCAAATCAATGTATAAACCTCTTATAAACCTAATCTTAACTTTAAACTTAACCCTGACATTAACTTTAAACCCGACAATAAATGTAGCTTTTTCCTTAACTCCAAGGAAACCCTAATCTTATTTCAAACCCAAATGCTAAACTTAAAGCTAACTACAATGCTAACTCTAACAGAAACCCCAATTCTAACAGAAACCCCAATTCTAAAGTTACTCAAAATATTACCAAGCCATATCCCTCTGCTAGCAATTGCCTGAATGCTAAACCTAACCTAACTCTAATTTAAACCCAAACCACAAACTTATAACTACTTCGAACTCTAATTTTAATCCTAACCCTAACCATACGATCATAGTGTACCCTAGGCCTAACCGTAACTCTAAACATAATCCTAACCTTGACCCTTACCTAAACCATAAACTTAATCCTTACTCTAATTTAGACCCAATCCCTAACTCATAGCTAACTCTGAACATCACACTCACATTAACCTTAATGCTAAACTCAAACTTAATCCTAACTTGAAGCCTAAAGTTAACTTTAACCCTAACCCTAAAACTAACCATAACTCAAAATCTAACCCTAAACCTCATGGTAAACCAAATCTTAACCCTAAGGATAGCTCTTACTCCAATGCTGACCCTATCCCAATTTTAAATTAAACCTCTAACTCAAAGTAAAATCTGTCCTCATATTAATCCTAAACCTAACAGAAACCCCAATTCTAACAACCTAACCCTAAGTTAAACCCTCATTTAAACCCAAACCTTAAATCTAAAGCTAAATTTAACCATAACACTAATCATAACTCTACACAGAAACTCAACCATAAACCTAAACCTAAATCTATATATAACCTTAACCCAAAACCTAACTTTAACTCAAACCCTATCCAAAGCCTTGCCCAGACCTTAATTAAAGACTAAAACTTGATGCTCCAAGCTAATGCTAGCCTAAAATCTAATTGAAAACTCATCCCTGTCCCAAACCTAAAACTAATCATGAACCTAGCCCTTACCTCAACCCTAACCCTTTCACAAGTAATCCTTATCCTAATTTCAATCCTAAACTCCATACTTAACCTTCCACTAACTTCTACTCTAACTCATTTTAAACCTATCCCTACCCTTAAAACTAACCCTAAATCTAACCCTAACAAGGTTCTTACTCTAATCCTAATGCCTACTGTACTTTTGAACCAAACCCTGACCTTTTAACCCTAACTGTAAACCTAAACCTAAACATAAGTAGTACCCTAACTCTAACCCTACACCAAAGCAGAACCCTAACCTCATCTCTCATCCTAACCCTAACACTAACCCCAACTTAAAACCTAGCCACAAACTCAAAACTGACACCAACAGTAACTATAAGGTTAACCCCAATCATAAACTCAAACCAAATCAGAACCTTAACCGTAATTCTAAACTTAAGTCTAAACCTGATCTTATCCCTATCCCTAAACCTAAACTGATACCCAGCCCCTACTCTAAGCATAAGTGGAAATCTCACCCTACTTATACCTAAAACCTAACATCAAAGTTAACTCTAAGCTTAACTCTAACCTTCAACTTGATCACAAACTCCACCCTAACTTTAACCTTAACTCAAAACTATACCCTAACTCTAAATCTCACAGTGAACAGAACCCTCACTTTAACCTAATCCTTAACCTAAATCTAATTTAAATCCAAATCCTAACTTTAAAGGTAACTCTAATTCTAACCCTAAACTTAATGTTAACCTTAACCAAATCCTAGACGTTACCCCAATTGTAAAAATAAGTGTAACCGTAATTTAAAACCAAATCATAATCTCAAAGCTAACTCAAATCCTGACCCTAGTCCTAATCCTCATAATACACAGAGTACTAACCCTAAACCCAACACTAATGTTAACACAAACCCTGATTCATAACACTAACCATAAGCCTAACCCTGCCTTTAGAATTCAATCTTACTTTAATTCTAAAACCAACTCTTAGTGAAAACCCAATCCTGACCTCAAAGCTAAATCTAAACCTAATCCCTAAACTAATTATAAACTCGAATCTTAACTGAACCCTAACCCTAAACGCAAGCATGACCCTAAACACAGCCTTCATGCCTACCCTAAACTTGAACCTAACCCTAATAATAGCCTTTACCCAAAACGAAACCCTAACCCTAATTTAGATCACACCATACCCTCAAAGCTAAACCTAAGCTTAAACCTAAGTGAAATCATAAACTCAATCCTAATCTAAATTTTTAACTTGACATTGAACCTAACACTAACTCTATCCCCAACCCAAATGATTACCATAACTGTGAAACTAACACTAATTTTTATTTTGGCCTATTCCTACCCCTAACCCTAACTCCAATTCTATTCTAATGATACAAGTTAACCATTAGGTGAACTTAACCTAAACCTTTAACCCAACCCTAGTCATGAAAGCAACCCAAACGCCAAACCTAACTCAAAGGCAAACCTTAATTTTGACCCAACCCTGATCATAAACTGAACCCTCACCCTACGCCTAACCCTAACTCTAAACTCAAAATTGAATCCTAACCTACTCCTCATAGCTAAAACTAACCATCAAAGTGGTTTGTACCCTAATTCTAACCACAAATTTAAGCCTAATTTATACACAAACAAATTTAACTCTAAATGGACTCCTAATTCTAAATCTACCTCCTAAATAAACCTTGAACATAATGGTGAAGCTAAACTTAATCCCAAAACCTAAACATAAATGTGACCTTTACCTTGACCCATATTCTAACCTGAATCATAAATTCATACCTAAACCTATCTCTAAACCTGTTCCTAACTGAAAACTTAACCCTTACCTTAAACCTAACTAAAGTCCTAACTTAATGCTAAACCTAACCTAGCACTAATTGAAGCCCAAAACCTAACATTTAAGGTAAATATAACCCTAACCTTGATTCAAAATCTAATCATAACCTCCACCCTTAACCAAACCCTAACACTACTTTTAATTTATATTTAACCCTAATCAAAATGCTAACTTTACCCCAATCCAAACCTAACCTTAGCTCAAAACCTAACCCTAACACTAATCCGAATGCTAACCCTAAATCTATTTGAAACCTAAACCCTAACCTCTATTGTAACTCTAACGCTAACCCTAAAACTAATATGAAATCAAACCATGGCCCAACTCTAACACTAAATTATTTAACCTTAACCCTAGCCCTCATGTGAAGCTAAACCTAACCTTAACCCGGCCCTAATGAGAACCCCAATCCCTAACTTCATGTAACTATAACTCTAACTCTCATCATAAACTCAACTTTTGACCTGTCCATAACCCTAACCCTGACACTCACCTTAAATCAAAACCTAAACTTATCCTTATACCTATACCAACTCTAATCCTAGCCCTAACCTTAACAGCAAAGCTAAACTTACCCCAAATGTAAATCTAAAGCCTAATCTCAAAGCTAACTTGAAGCTTCACCTTAATTTTACCCCTAAACATAAACTCAACAGTAACCCTACCCCAAATTCTAAACTCTATACCTATCACTAATTCTAACTCAAAACTGAACCCTAACCCCAACCCTAAACCTACCCTTAAAGCAAGCCCCTACCTGAATCCGAACCCAAACTCTGATCCTAAATTTAACAAAAACTCAGATCTAACCCTAATCATCAACTAAAGCCTGACCATAAACCGAACCATAACCATAGCACTTACCCTAATGATAAACTTAATCGAAAGTTAATGCAAAACTCAGAGCTAACCCTAAACCTAACACAAACTCTATCCTGATCTCATTTCCTACATCTTACTTTAAACTAAACTGTAAAGCTCACCATAAATATACCCCTTACCCTCATCCAAATCTAATCCTAAAAATAACCTGAACCCAAATATTAATTTTAACTTAAAACTTAAAGTAAACTTAACCCTAACACTAAAGCTCACCTTCAACCTAACCTTTACCTAATCCCTACCCCTAAACCAGATCCGAATTTAAACACAAACCTTCAACTCAGTGCTAACCATAACACCAACCCTATTTAAACCTAATCAAAAAGTCAACTGAAAATCAATCCTTAACATAACCCTAATTCTAACCATAAACCTAACACTAACCCTAACCCTACCCCTAACACAGGCCTAGCCCTTTACCCTTAACTCTAACGAAAAGTAAAATTGAACACAAAACTAAAAACTAACCTTAAAGTTGAACCTACCCTATCTCTAATCATAAAATCCACTAACCTTACCCGTATACATACAACTAAACATAATCATAGCCCTTACACTAACTGAAAACAAAACAATGCTAACCCTAACAGTAAACCAAAACCTAAGCCTAGACTTACTCAAATTCAAACACTAACCCTAATGCAAAACTGAAACCTAAACTTGGTTTACAAATACTACCCCTAAACCTAAGCCTCAAGTAAACATAACATTTAATCTTAAATCTAATTCTAATCCTACCTGAAACATAAACATAATCGTTAAATCAAAACTGCATTGTCACCTAAGCAAAACCTAACCCACTTTACCCTAATCTTAATGAAAACATCAATGCTAAACAACACCAAATCCTAAATTCAAAACTAACTATAAACCTAAATATGAGCCAAACCCAATTTATCAACTAAATGTTAAAGCTTAGAAATATCCTACTTTAAGGCCAAAAGAATAGTTTTCTGAGGAGAAAGGTTTACCTTGGCTAAACTCCGATATTTTCTAAATAGTAAAAATCTTTCAATTTTTAATGGCACACTCAAGTATCTTTCTATAAATTTTTGGCAAAAAAAAATTTTTAATTTAATCTGAAAGTAAAAACGTGGGTGTTCAAGAATCTACATATTAAAAAAAAAAACAGACTTGAAACAGGCCCAGGGAAAGATGGACTTCAGAGGAAGCTCTGGGAGGGCAGGGGCTACTTGACATGCATTCAGTCACTCTGGAAAGCTTGAGTGGCACAGATGAGTTGCCCAGTCAATGCTCCCATGAGGGAGATTTAGGTCTCAGTAAAATACAGCTTTTGTCCATACTGTTGATGCAGACCAGGCAGTACTTTCACATCCCAAAGTGTTCTGTTGTATTCTCCCATCACCCTGGAGACTCATTTTTCCCCGCTAACACTCCACTGCCTTTGCCTTATACTCCAAGCCCACACCTCCATTCCCTTGCACATGATAGCTCATATATTGGCTTTTCTGAGCTCAAGATTTCAGGCCTGCATGAGTCTGGACAGAATCCTCAGGAGGAAAAGAGCTTTCCCACCTCAGTAGGATGAAGCCCCACCCAGCCACTGGGGCAGACAAAGGCCCAGAATATCTGAGGGGAAAGGTCGATCCAGGGACAGGATGGCTGAAGAAGGGGCCTTGCCTGTGGCTTCTCTCAGATGTTCACTAAATAATCAATGTTAAACCTATTATTTTCTACAGGTTTCCCTCATACTTCCTTTTTTCTACTTTCTTGCCTAGTATAATAATCAATGTCTTGTGATTGTAAGAAATTGGGAGTCTAAGGTGACCTGCATTCCATGTGGATGGCCTTAGGACTCAAGATGTGTCAAGAGTAGTCAGGATGTCTAGTGAGCACCCATCGCCACACAACCTTTGCTTTGTTCACCCCAGCCCCCCAGCATATACATTGATAAAGAATTGGCACCAGGATCCACTTGTGTGGTGTTTCATCTTCGACTACACAGCATTCAATATTGTTTTGGTTGGATTCCGAATGGTTTCTGGGGAGAAATCATGAGAGAGTTTCATACAGAGGCAAAGACATCTACAGGGCAGAAATTAATATCCAAAAATGCGACCAGCACTTTTCCTGTGGTGACCTATTTTAGGCCAAGACCAAGAAAAAGGATCACACTGCAGACTCCCCGAGATTGTTCATTTTCTACAATGAGTTGTAGAAAACTCATTGTAATCTACTAAGTTATGGAGAAAGAATTCTCAACATTCATTTCATTTCAATCACTCTTCATCTCCAAACCAGAAAGCGTCACCCTTTAACTTTTCTGGCTTTAAATGGACAAGTCCTTTTTTAGCATATTGCATTTCCAAGTGAGAGTATGAATATGTTGATGTGTTCTTGTGAAACAGTAATGCACACATCATGTCAGTCACACTAAATGGATTCTCAGATGAGTCACCTATTCTTTGATAGCCATTTCCGTGTATGGATAGTAATGGCATCTTTTTTCTGATCCTACGAATTGGTTTTTGTTTGTTGGGATTCTCTGTGACTAGGTCTACCTAGTATTCACACATGGGAGGGAAATTATAAGGCCCCTGTGCTTTTTGGTCTGACATAGTTCACTTACCTTGGTGGGGCTGGGAACTGCATGAAAGTGACCTCACAGAGGCTGTTACAACAACCCTTACACCACCCATGCCAGACCACCAGGGATGAAGAAACTGAGTCTCAGAAAAGGCCTGGGACAAGAGCTGGCCAGGTCCTGGCCACTTTGCAAAAAACAAATCCAGGCCTGAAAATTGCCAGGATTGGAAAGGTCTGGGAATCACAGCCCTGCCCCTTCCTGGAGAATCAGCACCTGGCCAGGACCAGAGGGCCTGCGATGCAGCTGGCTATGTGAGCTTCCAGTTTCACTGCTGCCCTGACCGTCCAGTTCTCCTGTATTTCTGCTTTAAGTTCCAGACTGTTGGCAGACCAAGGACAGACCAAAAGCCCCCATTTCAGCCCATCCTCTTCCCCTTGGAAGCTTTCCCTCTCCCAGACTCAGTCCTCAGTTTCTCTGTGGCAAACGAGAGTGCCTAACCCAGGGCACATCTTACCCCCAGAGCAAAGCTCTTGGAGGGAAGCGGTGGCATGAAGGCAGGGGTGACTTGACATGGATTCAGCCACTCTGGCCTTCTTGAGTGGCACAGGTGAATTGCCCAATCAGAGCTCCTTTTAGGGGGGTGTACATCTCAATCATACACAGCTGTTGTCTATGCTCTTGGTGCTGGCCAGGCAGTGGGCTCTTCTCTCCCCGAGCCCACCATCACATCCTCCCATCACACTGGAAATCCATTTTTCCCCTGACACCACCATCGCTTTGCCTTCTACTCTAAGCCCCCATTTCTACTTCCCTGTCTCTTCAAACTCCTGCTGCCAACAAGCAGCCTATTGCCTTCTTCCTTCAGGGTTCCTTTCACCCTTGCAACCAGTTCTCTCTCCCTTCCTCCCCTCAATCACTCTGCCACTTTCTTCACCTCCCTTCTGACACCTATTCTGCACAACCCACTCAATTTAGGCCCTTGCAGTCCATTCTCCCCTTCCCCATTTCCACCCAGGGTACTCAATTCCATAGGAGGACTCATGGCTAAAATCAAGCACCCCCACTTTTAAAACTTTAGCTGATGTCAAGACAACTTGTCTGCCAGGCTGGGACAACAGGAACCTAGATTCATGGGGCATGCATTTTGGTGATTATTCTCTGAAATGTGGCCTGTGGCTCAGAAAGTGCAGACCTTAGGTCCCTTCCTAGACCAGCTACCAGTCATACTTGCTTTCTTTCTGAAGCAGGGACAGCCAGGAAGCTGAGAAGACTGAGCAAATTTCAGGCCTCCAGGGCACTAATGGCCAAGACTTGGTGACACAAAAGTTTGTGTGAAATGCTTCACTTAGGGGTTATCTAGTTGTTCATGGATAGGTATGTCCCCTCAAAAGAGCCTTGATTAGGCAATCCAACTCTGCCAGTCAAGGGGCATGGAGGGGCTGAATCTGCACCAACTTACCCCTGTCCTCCCAGATCTCCCCTCTGGGCTTTCCTCATGCCCTCGGTCTGGCTGGCTTCAGTTGGTAAAAGAGGCAAACGAGGACAGAGCCAGCGAGAGTGACATATTTAAGGCAGGAGGAAACAGATTGAAAGAATAGCAGGTGGTTCCTTCTTGGTCAATCAGCAGACATGAAGCTGAAGCAGGAATATCAATGACTCAGACAATCAAGGCAGGGAGACATTGGACCCAACAATGCCAGCTACCCCATTGGCCCCACGAGGTCTGGACAGGGGATGATTCTCCAAAAGGGGACAGGAGAGTGAGCCCTAGGCCTCTCAAATCCTGAACATATCCAAACTTGGCCCCGAGGAAGATGGACAGAACCAGGCCAGCTATTGTCCTCGGTATTCTGTGAGACTTCCTTTCTTCACCAGATTGCATTGGTCGTGGAATGGTCACAAGAACAGCCTGGACCAGGACACAGGATTAGGGCTCCATTCAAGAACCAATGTGGGATTTGTGTGTCCTGTACTTGGAAAGACTTCTCAGGACTCCTGTGTCCAGCTGGGACTCCATCCCCAGCAGACTCTTCCTGCAGGCTCAACTCCTATGTTGCACCTCCTCCTAGCCAGGCCCAGCTCAGGCCATAACAGACAGCCAGGGCGTTCATGTGCCACTGGCCACAATGCTCCTGGAGATACCATGAGAAACCTTGCTCAGGAAGCCTATTCTGGCCTCTGCCAAAGGGCCAGTTATTAGCCACTGGCCTTCTGGGAGCCCAGCATCACCTGCCACACATTTACCTCTTTTACTGCATGAGTTGTGGCCACATCTGCATTCTCTCATTTTGTCCAAAGGCCACTAGCTGCCCCTTTCTGCCCACTGGCTGGTGGGCACAGAGAGGTGGTCACCAGACAGCACTGGCAATTGAGGGCTGCTTTCAGCTGAGAACTCCAGCTTCTGCCACTTCCTAGCTGGAAGCCTCACCTCACTCTTCTGACACACTGGCCGTCTCCACCAGTCCCCTACCCCACCGAGTTAAGGGAAACATGTCAGACTGCAAGGAACGGGGCCCTTATGATTTCACCCCCACATGCTCTTGGAGCAGAGAGCAAGACTCCGAGAAGTAAAATGAGCAACAGCAAATTCAAGTGGTTCAGACAACACATTGCTGGTGACCTGGGCATAAGGGAAGTAGGAGAGGGGGCAACATGTGGAAAGGATGTCAATGCTAGGGTGGTGGTTAAAACCCAAACAGCAGGTGCTGAGCGTACCGTGGAGTATCCAGGTGTTGGATTGGGAGAGAGCACCACCTGAAATTTTTCTGAGGTCATTCAGCAATATATCCCCAACAGGTCACAGTTGGTCAAAAGTTCACACAGTAGCTGAGCTGGGTCTGTCCAACCCGAGTCGGGCGTCCTGGTTTCTGCAGATTCCTAGACTAATTGGAACATTTTGGAGCTGGGATTCTTTTGAATCCATTCGCAGAGATGGCCAGCAAAGAACATTTGAGTCATCCCAGAGTCAAATGACTGCAAAATGACTGGCAGGTGGGGTGCATGGTTCATGAGAACATACCAAACATGTTAATTCTCTGACTGAAAAACGTGATGCACTCATAAAGGACATGTTCCACTCTGATAAGTCAGCTTCTTGAAAGCCGGAAGAGTGACAGCGTAATCCATTCTGGATCAGCTAGAAAGAAATGTGGAGATGATAAGAAGGCTGTGAAACGGGATCCATTCTCCATTGCTCCATCTTGTTCAAGTAGTTCCACTTGGTAGAAAAAAGATGCGCTTGTCTAGTATAAATGGGATTGGGGAGCACACTGTCTCCTTGTCCTCGGGCTAAAATGGGGCTCCACGGGACATGAGCATGACTCAACTTTTAGATAGTCATTTCTGCCCTGTCAAGGTGTTCACCTCTATCTGAAACTCTATTGGTATTTCTCCCTGGAAACATTCTGGAACCTATACAGAACCACAGAGGATGCTAGGATTCTGATGCCGAACACCCTGCCAAATGGATCACTCTGCAAGATCTTTTCATACATTAGGGGAAAAGGGAGTTAGGGATGGGTGAAAGGGGCCAAAAGGGATCCATCGTATGGTGACGGGGGCCACAGAGACTTCTTGCCCACTGCTTCCCTGTCTCAAATCCTAAGCCCACCCTCCTGGAATGGATAACATCTTGGACACCCATTCTCCCAGAAGCACCAGAAATTCATGAATCTAATAGGCAAGGAGGTGGAAAATTAAATGCAAGGTAACCTTAGAGCAAATGGGAGTTTTTTGACTCACTCTTAAGAGAACCATCTGACAGAAGCCACAGCCAGACTCCCTCCTAAGAAATCAGGGCTCCAAAGCAACTTTTGGCCTCAGGTGGACTGGATTTCCATGGGCCCTAGAGGCTGGGAGAGACTCTCCCTCCTCTGGGGGTCTGGAAGCTCTAGTCCTGAGGTGGATTCAGCTCTGTCCTGTGCAGGCCAGTAGGCAGGAGATCAAAAGGGCCAGATGTGGCTGATTGGGCATGCCTCGATGGCTATGGGGATGCAGCGCACGAAGCTCCAATTTCATGACTTGGGACCAGGGTCAAGTGAGTGATCCTTTCAGGCAGATTCCTTTCATTCAGCTGCTTTTATGTTGTTTTTTTATTATTATTTCTATCCTGGATTTAGGCAGAGATGGTCTCCCAGTTGATAGTAGTTTCGGGTGCATGATGCACTGATGCCAGTGACACACCTTCCAAAGGATTCGCCACTCAGACTCTAGAGATCATCTCTCACCCAGCCAACTATCACTTATCCCAATGAAATAGTCACATGATACATGGGGGGAAGGAGAAGAAAACCGCATACCCATCCAAACATTGACCAACACAAAAGACACTTTATGCACACATGCCAATTTGCACTCACTTAAGTACCCACACGATATCTCCCACATCCTGTGACATACGAAAAAACACACTGACATCCTTTGAAATGTTCACACAGACATACATGGACAGGCACTAATGCATTGACACATGCCTGGATGGTAAAATCCACATATCCCCCCCTCACACACACACACACGCACACATATCCGAGGAAGCAAAAACACACAGCTGGGCACTCCACAGACTCAATGTCCCAGACTCCTAAGGACAGGTACCCAACACCAGCACCGGACAAGCCAATTAGTGGGGCCATGGATGACCATGACTAACAAAGACACATCAAGACCGCCAAAGTCAAGCAAGAATCACAGCAAGAAACTTGAACAACTCTATGACTTGGACTTAAGCTGAAAGAGTAAAAGAAACCTAAAGGAAGAGGCAAATAGTCTGGTGGAAAATTCACATGAGTCATAATGGAACAGGACGTGAAGGAGGAAGCTGAGAGTAGAATGTAAGTGCAATGAGGGAGTCAGGGAAAAGAACAGGACATTGGAGTGATGGTTAGACACAGTCAAAGACTGGAGGAGGGGAGAGCCCACAGCCTGGCCGGCATCAAGCATATGCACAACAGCTGTGATTTATTGATAGCTAGTCCTCCCTCCAAGGTGTGTTAATTAGGCAACTCACCAATGCCAGTCCAGGGGCCCAAAGAGGCTGAATTGATGTCAATGGGCCCTTGCCCAGCCAGAGCTTCCCTCTGGGCATTCATCTGCCCTGGGCCTGGTGCCTTCAATTTTGCAGAAGAGCCAAGTGAAGACAGGGCCAGGGAGAAAGAAAACTCTCCAGAAGGGAAGATGCCAGGCTCGAAGAACAGCTCCTAGTCCCTTGTTTGTCAGCCCAGAGACTTGGAGCGAAAGTATAAATTTTGGTGAACTGGACAGTCATGGCAGGGAGGGAACTGGAACCCAAATGGTCAGTTACCCCCACAGGTCCCTGGTGTCTGGCAACATACTGATTTCCCAGGTATAGGCTGCACAATGACTCCCAACCCTCCAATGCCGGGACATTGGCCAGGCTGACCCCCAGGGTGAAGGGGAGTACCTGGCCAGCTCTTGGCCTGAGCCCTCCCTGAGACTTGCTTTCTTCATCCTTGCTGGCATTGAAAGCAGGAAGCCAATGATGAAAGAGCCATGAGCAGAGGACTTGATTCAACAGCCAAGGTTGTATTTGTGTGTCCTGAACTTCAATTGAAAGCTCAGTATTCCTGCATACAGCTGAAACTTCATCAATAGCACATTCTGCTGAGGCCCCCACTACTGAGTCACACCACCTCTTTCCCAGCTGTAGCCAAGGCCAGGTGAGAGGATCAGGATGTGTACACTCCACTGACCCAAGTGTTCCTGGAGTCCGCATGAGAGCCAAGGCTCAGGACACTTGTCTTGCTTCATGCCAGAGGGCCAGCCATAGGCCACTGGTCTACTGGGAGGCCAGCCTCACCTGCCTTGCATTGAATACTTTTTCCATTCAAGTCATGTCTGCAACCGCAATTTGTTTGCCCAAATGCCACAGGCCGACTCCTTAGGCCCAGTGTCTGGTGCAGCTGCCAGCCCTTAGTCTGAATTCAGATGGTCGCCAAACAGCCCTGGGAATTTTGAAGCTGCTTTCAGCCTGGAACTCCAGCCTCTGACACTTACCAGCTGAACACCTCATATGAACATTCTGTGATCCTAGCCCTTTAGACCGGTACCCCAGCCTGCCAAGGGAAGGGAAATAAGTCAATGAAAGAACAGGCCCTTTCTGCTACCACTCCAATGTGGACCTGGGACAGTTAGCAGAACGGAAAGAAGCAAAACAAACAAAAGTGAACTCAGAGGCTCAGACAACAGACCAAGCCCAACTAGAGCCTCAGGGTGGCAGAAGGATAACGACATGTGTGAAGAGAGTCAGTGCCAGGGTGACAGTCAACCAACAGGCAGCTGGTGCTGAGCATGCAACAAACTAAAAGGATTTTGGCTAATGAGATAGCACACCTGAAATTTTCCTTAGGTTCTGAAGCCATATATTTCTGCTAGATTTCATTTGGAAACAATGACAGACCACTACAGGGTTTGGGACGCCAACCCCGAGATGAGCTCTCTGGTGACAACAGAACTATGGATCAACTGGATCGCTGTGTGGACTTGATGGGACGGTTTCCAGTTGAGTCACAGAGATGGTAGCAAAGGACATTGCTGTAAGGTAAGAGGAAGTTGAAAATGACTGGCAGACGGTGCATGACCGTTTCATGAGAACATGTCAAACACGTGAATCCCCTGAATTGAAGAGGAGATAAACTCTAAACAGAGGGGTTCGACCCTCAGTGAGAAGCTGGTTTCTCAAAGGCCAGAGGTGTTACAGCGTAATACTTTCTGGATCAACTAGCCCAGAATGGTGACATGAAAAGAAAGCCGTGATGTTGCCTCGATGCTCTTTTTCTCAAGATTTCACAAACAAAAAATGAAGCTTAGTAGAAAAATGAATCTTCTCATCAAGGATAAAGGGTTCTGGGGAGGCACCTGTCTCGTTGGAGTCAGGTGAAAATATGGCTCCTGGGACCCAGGCAGTTCCCGAGAGTAGGATATTCCTGCCCTATCAGGGGTTTTGCCTCTATCTGAAACTCTACTTTGATTTCTCCCTGAAACAACCAGGAATTCATAAGGAACAATCCAGAACACTCTAATTCTGTGAAGTAAAGCCTTGTAGGAGGTTCACAGACAAATGCTATGCAAGTAGGAGATGAGAATGAGATTGGAGGAGGAAGAAAGGGGCCTAGGAAACAATTGTATGGTGAGGGGTGATACAGAGTCTTCCCACCCACCCCTGGTGGATGGAAAATGCTCAAATTTCAAAGCCAGCCACTAGAAAGGCAGGTCATCTCGGACAACTGTGTTCCCACAGTCATCTGAAATTCACCAAAATATAATGACGGAAAAGCTAGGTTGAATCCCGAGCTTCCCTCAAATCAAAGGAAAGGTTCTGTACTTACTATGTAGAAAAGCATGTGAGACAAGCCACAGCCAGTCCCAATCCTCGGCCACCAGGGCCCTGGACTAAACTTTGGCCTCAGGTGGACTGGGCCTCCTTTGGCCCCAAAGGCCACGTGGGGCTCCCTCCTCTTGGAGACAGGAGGCCGTAATTCCGATGTGAATTCTGCCTTCAATCTGGGCAGGCCAGCAAACCCAAGCAGGTGGTGCACCCCCTGGTGGCCGTCAGCATGCAGTGCATGAAGTTCCAACTGAAAGATCCAGGGCTGCGGTGTGGGCAGCAGTAAGTACATTCGAAACAGATTTCTTGGTTAAATTCTTGGATTTTTTGAAATTTAGATCTTTGTTTTGAAATTTAGATCTTTAATTTAAGCATGGACGAATCTAAGTTTATATCCGTTTCTGGTCAATGACATTGTGATCTGATAGTTACACACCTGTTTATGTGTTCCCCGCAAAGAGTCCAGCCATTATTTGCCACCCAACAATCTTTCAAAATATGACTGACATGATTCCCCTCACTTCCTTGAACCAGGCCCAATCAGTCGGTTGTCTTTTTGTTTTGTTGATGGTTTCCTTTGCTGTACACAAACTTTTTAGTTTGATGTAGTCCCATTTGTTTATTTTTTTCTTTTGTATTTCTTGCCTGGGGAGATATATCCAAAAAGAAATTAATGTTAGCAATATCAGAGAGCTTACTGCCTATGTTTTCTTCTAGAAGTTTTATGGTTTTGGGTCTTACATTTAAAGTCTTTAATCCATTTTTGTCTGTTCTTGTATATGGTGTAAGAAGGTGGTCCAGTTTTTTTTTACTTTCCTTTTTCTTTCATTTTTTTTTTGTTTTGTTTTCTTTTTTTGCATTTATCTGTCCAATTTTCCCAACAACATTTTTTGAAGAGACTGTCATTGTATATTCTTGCCTCCTTTGTCATTTATTAAGTGAGCGTATAGGCATGGATTTATTTCTGGGCTCTCTATCCTGTTCCATTGATCAAGGTATTTGTTTTTATGCCAGTACCATGCTGTTTGGATTACTGTAGACTTATGGTATAGTTTGATATCAGGTAGTGTGATACTTCTAACTTTGTTCTTCTTTCTCAAGATTACCATGGCTATTCAGGGTTTTTTATGACTCCATATAAATTTTAGGATTATTTGTTCTAGCTCTCTGAAGAACGCCATTGGTATCTTGATAGAGATTGCTTTGAATCTATAGATTGCTTCGGGTAGTATGGCCATTTGAATGATGATGATTCTTGCTACCCGTGAGAACGGTATATGCTTCCACTTATTTGTATCTTCTTCAATTTCTTTTTTCAATGGCATAATTTTCTGAGAATAGATCTTTTACCTCCTTGGTTAATTTGATTCCCAGGTATTTTATAGTTTTTGATGCAATTGTAAGTGGGATTGTTTTCTTAATTTCTCTTTCTAAAAGTTCACCATTGGTGTATAAAAATGCCACTGACTTATGAATATTTATTTTGTAATCTGCCACTTTACTGAATTTATTGATCAGTTCTAACAGTTTTTTGGGGGGGTGAAATCTTTAGGGTTCTCTGTATATTGTATCATGTCATTGCAAAGAACGAGAGTTTTACTTCTTTCTTTCTAATTTGGACATTTCTTATTTCTCTTTCTTGTCTGATTGCTATAGCCAGGACTTCCAATACTATGTTGAATAGAAGTGGTGAAGGTGGTCATCCTTGTCTTTTTCCTGATCATAAGTAAAATTCTTTTAGCCTTTCCTTTTGAGTATGATGTTAGCTATAGATTTGTCTTATATGGCCTTTATTAGCTTGAGGTATGTTCTCTCTAGTTCCACTTTGCTGAGAGTATTTACCATAAATGGATGCTGGATTCTGTCAAATGCTTTTTCTGCATCTATTGATATGATCATATGATTTTTATCTTTCCAATATTTAATGCAGTATATCACATTAATTGATTTGTGGGTATTGAATCTACCTTGGATTCCAGAAATAAATCCCACTTGATCATGGCATATGATATTTTTAATGTATTACTCAAATTGGTTTGCTAATATTTTGTTGAGGATTTTTGTATCAATGCTTATCATGGATATTGGCCTATAATTTTCTTTCTTTTCTTTTTTTGTAATGGCTTTATCTGGTTTTAAATCAGAGTAATGTTGGCCTCATAAAAAGAATTAGGGAGCCTTTTCTCCTCTTAAATTTTTTGGAACACTTTGAGAAGAATAGTTGTTAATTATTCTTTGAAAGTGTTGTAAAATTTACCTCTGAAGCCATCTGGCCCAGGACTTTTGTTTTTGGAAGTTTTTTGATTACCAATTTGATTTTATTGGTGGTAATTGGTAGGTTCAGATTTTCTGTGTTTTCTTGACTTAGTCTTGGGAGATTATACGTTTCTAGAAATGCATCTATTTCTTCTAGATTGTCTAATTTATTGGCATATAACTGCTCACAGTATGTTCTCATAATCCTTTCAATTTCTGTGAGGTCCATACTTAATTATCCTTTTTCATTTCTGGTTTTATTTACTTGGGTCCTCTTTCTGTTTTTCTTGATGAGTCTGGTTAAAAGTTTATCAATTTTGTTTAGTCTTTTATATAACTAGCTCTTGGTTTCATTAAACTTTCATATTGCTTTTCTAGACTCTGTATTGTTTATTTCCACTCTGATCTTTATTATTTCCTTCCTTCTACTCATTTTCAGTTTTGTTTGCAGTTCTCTTTCTCATTCTTTCTAGTGTAAGGTTAGATTGTTTATTTGAAATTTTTCTTGTTTCTTGAGGTAGGCCCGTATTGCTATAGATTTCCTTCTTAGGATTGCTTTCTCTGTGTCCCAAGATTTTGTCATTGTGTATGCATTTTTACTTGTCTCTAGGTATCTTTTGATTTCTTTCTTTTTAATCTCATTATAAACCCATTCATTGTTTAGTAACTTATTGTTTATCTCCATGGTTTGTGTATTTTTCATTTTTTTGTAGTTAATTTCTTGTTTCATTTCACTCATTTTGTGGCCAAACATTTGGTCTATTCTGGAAAATGTTCCATGTCCACTTGAGAAAAATGTATATTTTGCTGCTTTGGATGAATCACTCTGAAAATATCAATTAAATCCATTTTGTACAGTGTGTCATTTAAGGCTGTTGATTTCTTGTTGAATTTCTCTCTGAATGATCTGTCCATTGGAGTCAATGGGGTGTCAAAATATGAGTGTATTACTGTTTATCTCTACCTTTATGTCAATCAACAATTGCTTTATATATGTAGGTGCTTCTATGTTAGGTGTGTATATGTTTACTAAGGTTATGTTCTCTTGTTATATTGATCCCTCTTGTTGTCATGCCCTTCATTGTTTGTTATTTTAGCCTTTGTTTTAAAGTCTATTTTGTCTGATAGAAGTATTTGTAACCAAGCTTTTTCTTAATTTCATTTGCATAAAATATCTTTTTCTATCTCTTTACTTTCTATGTGAGTATGTCATTTGATCTGAAGTGGGTCTCTCGTAGACAGCATATGCACGGGTCTTGTTTTCATATTCATTTAGTTGCCTTAAGTCTTTTGATTGGAGCATTTAATCCATTTACATATAAAGTGGTTATTAATAGGTATGTAGTTATTGTCATTTTATTATTCATATTTATCGGTTACTCCCTCCTCTTTTTTTTTCAGAAGTTCTCTTAACATTTTTAGTAATACTGGCTTGATGATGTATTTTGTAGCTTTTTACTGTCTGGGAAGATCTTTATTTTACCTTACTTTTTAATTGATGGCCTTGCTGAGTAGAGTATTCTTGGTTGTAAATTCTTGTTTTTTATAATTTTGAATATTACTTGCCAGTCTCTTCTGCACTGAAAAATAGAAAAATCAGGCCATCATAGTATTGACATCACCACAAAAAAGACCAAAAGTTTTGGTGCAAGGGGCTCAAGATCCAGGACATCTACTTAAGGCTGTTGGTCAAGTTGTACAGGTTTCTAGCCAGATGAACAAACTCAACCTTCAATCAGGTGGTGATGAAGAGGTTGTTCATAAGTTGCACCAATTGGCCACTTCTGTCCTTTTCTCAAATGATCCAGAAGATGAAGCTACCTGGCTAGGAAGGCAAAGCCACTGTGGTTGAAGGGAATATAACCAATGACATGTGTGTCCAAGAGGTCCCCAAACTGAAGGTATACACACTTTGTGCGAGCAGCCGCACCTGGAGCAGCATCCTTAAGGCCAAGAGAAATCTTCACTTCTGACCAGCTGTGGCACTATCCTGCTCTCTGGTCCTCACAAGGGCCGAAAGGTGTACAGGCATTACAGCAAATGTCATTGTGCAAATGAAGAGTAAATGTGTTTAGGAATGCATATGGAAAATGAAGGTCAAATCTGAAAGACGTTTCAAACAGAGAACTGACACACTGGTGGAACTCTAAAGCTGGGTTCCAAAGTGTGCTTAATCAGGAAGTTATAACACTCTGACCAGTAATACTTAAGGCAAAGCCATTGAATTGAGCAACTTCAATTCTTCAGGCTTCTGTTTTGGCATAGTGCTTCAAACACACTCTGTATGCCAAGTGCTAAGTTGGTGACATGAATTGTTTGCAGTATTGTTCGAAGAGGTGAGTTGAAACTCCCATTAGTGCAGTGACCTTTGACTCTTCCAACATCTACAAAGTGTGAAAGCGATTAGGGAAAACTGGCAGTTTACATGTTGGAAATTGTTACCAAGCAAGATAAGGCAAAAAGGTTTGGAAGAAAGTTTCTATACTAAAGACACCTAAACTCTGTCCTATAAGTAGAATGGTATGGTGTTTCAATGTGATGTGCACTTTCTCTGTCATGAAGATGGTACTTACAATGTTTATCAAAGACATTCTCTCATCAAATTCATGAAACACATGTCCTGATGCATGTGGTCTGTAACTCCTATTTCCAAAATGTTTTGAGCATTGTGCTAATGTATGCTGTGATGTCCAAACCTGCCCTCAAACATTAGTTAGAGAGTGACTATCTCACTTACCTCTCATGCATGTATACATTTTTTTAGCACACCTTATTTCCCTGGTGCCTTCTGGGAATGGAAGTCCAATACATTGTGACATGAATGTAGCTAAGTTTGTGTCATGACTTGTCATCAGTACTATTCAAAGAGACTAGCTGCAAACACTCTTCAGATGAGTTGTCTTCACCTTCAAATCTCATATTCTTTGAACAAGCAAGTAATAAAAGTTTGGGAACCTACTTTCATTTATAGTGCTCATTGGTGAATGAAACAGAAACACAATTGTCTTTCGTGTAGTATCACATTTAAATATGGTTAGGAATATTTCTGTTTATAAGAACTGGTTGGTCAGCTGTGTCATCAACATTGCAATTCCATAAATGAAGAGTAAATGCATTTTAGAATGCCTGTGAATATCGAACGCCGTACCCCAAAGATGTTTTAGATGAAGCACTGACAAACTGGGTGAGCACCAAATCTGTGTTTTAATGAGTGCTTAATCAGAAAATGTAGATCATTCTGACCAATAATCAGGAGGCAAAGCCATTGTCTTGAGCACAATATATTCGGCTGGCTTTCCTTTCATCATGGTGCTCAAAACACAGCCTGTTATGCCAATGGCTATGTTTGTGATATGAATTGCTTTTAGTCATGTTTGAATAATCTACCCTCAAACTCTCTAGATAGTGGCCTTTTATGCCTCCAATTCCTATAAGTGTGTAAAGTGCTTAATGCAAACTAAAATTTCACATGTTTTAAATTTGTACCAAGTAGGATAATGCAAAAATGGTTTTGCAGAGAGTGTATATGCTGAAGAGATCTAAAGCCCTTGCTGTCATGTGAAGGGTACTGTTTATGATGTGTCATTTGTATGTCATGAAAAAGATTCTTGCAAACGTTGTATCTCAGGTTTTCTTCAGGAAATGGAAACAAAAAATATTCCCTAAAGTATAGGTTTGTGACCCAAATGTCTAAAAGCTGTGTTTCTTGAAATTAACTCTCTGAAGAGATACTCAACAAATTTGCTATGCATGCAGTCTCTTACTGCCTGGTCAAAAAAATATTTCAACTAGTTACTAGCACACTGTGATATCAACTAAATAAAGTGCGTTCTGAACAGGATGACTCTGAGTATGACCATTCCTCTCATCTGTAAAGTATGTGGTAAAGTTTGATTGAGCACATTATCTTCGTGATGGTTTTCTTCTGAACTGAAATTAAACACATTTTCTACTGCAAGTTACAAGACTGTTCATGAATTTTGTCCTTAGTACTTTTTGAAAAAGCATTCGAATCACTCTAATGAACTATAGTATTTTGTTAACAAATACTAGAATTGGTGAAAAGCATTTCAAAAGAAGGTGGACCTTCCTCATAATTTATATTTAACAAACTGGATCCTTGCAAATGGTGTTCATCAGAGGGTTGTTTTGGTGAAGGGAACTGAAACTCATTCAGCCATGTGTGTATATATATATATACCCTGATCCTCTTCTAAATGTTCACACAGACACACAAGGACACTCACGCATTGACATACCTGGATGGCCACATCCTTACACACACACACACACACACACACACACACACACACACACACCTGGGAAAGCAAAAGAACCCAGCCAGGCACTCCCCTGACTCAGTGTCCCAGACACTTAAGAACATGGTACAGGTACACAACACCAGCATCAAGACAAGCCAATTAGTCAGGCCATGGCTGACCATGACTGACACAGACAACCAAGACCCCCAAATTCAAGCAAACATCACAGTTAGGCCCATGAGCTACTCAGTGCCTTGGACTTCAGTTGCAAAAGTAAAAGAAACCTGAAGGAAAAGGCAAATGGCCTGGTTGTAAATTTGCATGAGTCAGAATGAAATGGGGCGTGTAGCTAGAACCTGAGAGTAGGAGGCAAGTGCAATGGGAGAGTCAGGGAAAAGACGGTTTTGGGGTGACGGTTAGACACAGCCAAAGGCTGGGGGAGGGGAGAGTCCATGGCCTGGCCAGCATCAGCCACATGGACAACAGCTGTGATTTATTGATAGCTAGTCCTCCCTCCAAGAAACATTAATTGGGCAACTCACCTGTGCCAGCCCAGGGCCTCAGACAGGCTGGATTGATGTCAGCCAGCCCCAGCTTGGCCAGAGCTCCCTTCTGTGCTTTTGTCTGCCCTGGGCCTGGCCATTTCGAGTTTGCAGAAGAGCCAAGCAAAGACAGCACCAGGGAGAAAGAAAAATCTCCAGGGGGTAAGATGCCAGGCTAAAAGAGTTCTTGGTCCCTTGTTTGTTAGCCCAGAGACTTGGAGCATAAGCATGAATATTGGTGAAGTGGACAGTCAGGGCAGGGAGGGAACTGGAACCCAAATGGCCAGCTACCTCGAAGGTCCCCTGTTGTCTGACCAGGTACTGATTTCCCAGGTGAGGGCAGGGCAGGGACTCCCAGACTCTCCAATGCCAGGACATTTTGCCAGCCTGGCCTCCAGAGTGAAAGATAGCACCTGGCCACCTCCTGGCCTGGGCCTTCTCTGAGACTGCTTTCTTCATCCCTGCTGGCCTTGAAGGCAGGAAGCTTGTGATAACAACTGTATCGCAGCTGTGAACAGAGAGCCTAATTCAACAGCCAAGGTTGCATTTGTGAGTCCTAAACTTCAAATGAGTGCTCAAGATTGCTGCATACAGCTGAGACTTTATCAATAGCGCATTCTGCTGAGGCCCCCTCCACTGAGTTACATCACCTTTTCCACAGTGTCAGCCCAGGCCAGGCGAGAGGAACAGGGTGTGCACTCTCCATTGGCCCCAGTGATCCTGGAGACCTCATGAGAGCCAAGGCGCAAGACGTCTGCCTTGCTTCCTGCCAGAAAGCTGGCCGTTAGCCACCAGCATACTGGGAGGCTAGTCTCCCCTGCCTTGCACTGAACTCTTTGTCCATTCAAGTCATGTCTGCACCCACAAGCTGTTTGTCTGAATGCCAAAGACTGACTTGTTCGACCCAGTGGCTGGTGCAGCCACCAGCCCTTAGTCCAAAGATGAGTGGTTGCCGAACACCCTGGGAATTTCGGGGCTACATTCAACCTGGAAGTCCAGCCTCTGCCGCTTACCAGGTGAATACCTCACATAAACATGCTGTGACCCTGGCCCTTTTGACCGGTCCCCCAGCCCACCAAGAGTATTGAAATATGTCACTGAAAGAAATAGGGCTTTTCTGTTTTCACTCCCATGTGGCCTTGGAGCAAGGGCAAGACATAAGGAAGTAAAATGGACAAAAGCAAATTCAGAGACTCAGACAACAGACCAGGGCTGACCAGAGCCTTAGGACAGCAGAGGGACAACAACATCTGTAAAGAGGGTCAGCGCCAGGGTGACGGTCAACCACCAGGTAGCCGGTGCTGAGCTTGCAACAGACTAAACAGATGTTGGCTCATGAGTTAGCATACCTGAAATTTTCCAAAGTTTCTGAAGCCACATATTTTGGTTCGGTTTCATTTGGTAACAAGGACAGACTGCGGCAGGGTTTGCGGCACCAACCCTGAGCTGAGCTTTCCAGTGACAACATAAGTGTGGATCAACTGGATCGCCATGTGGACTTGATGGGATGGTTTTCAGTTGAGTCACAGAGATGGTAACACAGGACATTGAGGTAAGGTTAGAGGAAGTTGAAAATGACTGGCAGAACCTGTTCATGACCGTTTCATGAGAACATGTCAAACATGTTGACCAGGAGATGGACTCAAAACAGAGGGGGTTGACTCTCAGTGAGAAGTCAGCTTCTCAAAGGCCAGAGGTGTCACAATGTGATACTTTCTGGATCGGGAAGCCCAGAATGGAGACATGAAAAGAAAGCTGTTATTCTGACTCAATGCTCCTTTTCACAAGATTAGACCAAAACATGAAGCTTTGTGGAAAAATGAACATTCTCATTGAGGACAATGGTACTGGGGAGGCACCTGTCTACTTGGAGTCAGGTGAAAATGGGGCTCCTGGCACCCTGGCAAATCCCAACAGTTAGATATTCTTACACTCTCAGGGTTTCTGCCTCTATCTGAAACTCTGCTCTGCTTCCTCCTTGAAACAATCCCAAATCCATAAGGAAAAATCCAGGAAAAATCAAAGGAAAAAGCCAGAGATCCCCTCAGAGCAAAAGAAAGCTTCTGTACTCACTATGTAGAAAAAAGCGTATGAGACAAGCCACAGCCAGGCCCTCTCTTCAGCCACTGGGTCCCTGGACCAAATTTTGGCCTCCGGTGGACTAGGCCTCCTTTGGCCCGAAAAGCCACATGGGGCTCCCTCCTCTTGGAGACAGGAGGCCCTAGTTCTGATGTGGATTCTGCCTTCAATCTGGGCAGGCCAGCAAGCACAAGCAGGCGGTGTGCTCCTTGGTGGCCATCAGCATGCAGCGCATGAAGCGCCAGCCGAAGGATCCCGGGCTGTGGTCCATTATGGCAGATTTCTTGGATTTAATTCTTAGAGTTTTTAACTTTAGATGCTTGATTTAAGCATGAACAGAATCCAAGTTTTTATCCATTTCTGGTCCATGACGTCGTGATCTGATAGTTAGACACCTTCTCATGTGTTCCCTGCCAAGAATCAGGCCATCATCATCTGCCACCCAGTAAACTCTTTCAACATGACTAACATGATTCCCCTCACTTGTTATACCCTTCCTTCAGACCAGGCCCAGCCCAGTGTTTACAGGTCTCTCTGGAAAAAAATATATGAAACACTCACACACTCATCTGGACATTAATACACACAAAAGATACTAAATGCACACATGCAGATTTGCATTCACACTTTGGCAGAGACACCAAACGTCCACAGTGTTAAACACCTGAAAACACCTGGACACTCAAGAAATTTTCACACAGGCACACACACGCAGACTTTTACACATTTCCACATGCCTGGATATCTACACACCTGCATCACACACACACACACACACACACACACACACACACACACACACACACACACACACAGCGGTACCTAACACTCCCAGCATGGTGCTTATTCGAGCTCTGTTCCCCTGACATTTAATGATATGGCACAGCTACACAACACCCACAGCAGGAAGGGCCAAGGAGGTGGGCCATGCCTGTCCCTGTTTGACCCAAGGTTATATGAGTTTTAGATGTATGACACTGTGATCTGACATTTACATACCTTCCAAATTGTTTGCCACCCAGAATTCAATCATCTCCTGTCACCCAGCAAAGGATCACAATATGATTTTTCTCACCTTTTCACCTGTCATTCACACCTTTCCCAACCAAATATTTACAGGTCTCTCTGGGGAAAAATATATTAAACATCTCCAGTGTCTGGCCAGGTCTGCTTCTCCAGGTGGGGGCAGGGCGGTGACTCCCAGCTCTCACAGTTCCAGACCATTTTCAGGCTTGGCTTCCATTATACTAGAGAGAACCTGGCCAGCTCTTGTCATGGGCCTTATCTGAAACTTGATTTCCACATCCCTGTCAGCTTTGGTGGCAGGTGGGTTGTCATAGCTACCTTGTCCTGGCTTCAGTCAGAGTGCTCCATTCAACAGCAAACATTGGTTTTATTTGTGCTGAATGTGGAATGACTGGTCAGGACTCCTGCATGCAGCTGAAAGTTCATCAATACCAGACTCATACTGGAGCTCCCACTAGAGTGTTGCACTACCTCTTCCCAGGCCTCAGCCCAGGCCAGATCACAGGGACATGATGTTCATTGTTCACTAGTTCTAGTATTCCTGGAGATCACATGAGAAACAAGGCTGAGGAAGCCATCTGCAGCTTCATCTATAGGGCCAGCCATTATCCACCAGTCTATGGATGCCTACCTTGATGGGCCATACATTGACCTCTTTCCCCATCCAGGTTGTGGCCCCATTTGCATTTTTTATTTGACCAAATGCCCCAGGCTTTTAACTTCAAGCTTGAGTTCATTCCAGCCATCTATTTGTAGTTTGGAGATGGGTAATATCTGGAGAGCATCAGGCCTGTCAGAGCAGCTTTCATCCAGGAACTCTAGCCTCTTCTACTTTTTAGCTGGAAATCTCCCATTATTATACTGTAATATTTCTGGCATTTTTATTTCGTTCCCTGCCCTGCCAAGAGAAGTGAAATAGGTCAGACCGTAGAGTACAGTTACCTTATGATTTCATTTTCATGTGTGAAAGCTAGACACAGACAAGCAAAACACACATATGGAAACAGGTACTTAAACTCAGACCACATATATGTGGTGACCATAGCATAAGGGCTATGTGGGGGGGTCAAAATGTGTATGAGGGTTTGACAGATGGGAACCAGACATTGGGTGCTGAGCACGCAATGGAGTTTACACATATTAGATTAGAAGGTAGTGCACCTGAGATGTTTATAAGGTGGTGGACCAATGTATCTTTAATAGATTTTATTTGGCCCAAAAATTCAGTAGCAGGTTTTGGTATTTTAAACTTGAGTCAGGAATTTTGTTTACTACAATCCATTGACAAATAGGAAAAGTTGTTTTGATTTTGTTATTATTTTCTTCATCAGTTCACAGACAGGACTAGCAAAGACAATGTGAGTAATCTGAGTCATTTGAAAATAACTGACATCACATGTGCATCACTGTTTCATGAGACAGAACCTATCAAACATGAAAATAAGATATACTAAAAGAGAACATTATGTTCAGCTGTTATAGAAAAGCCTGTTTTCTGAAAGCCGGAAAAGTAAAAGTGTGAGTCTTTCTGTCTTCGCTATAAAGAAATATTGAAATGCAGAGAATGCCATGGTTCAGAATACAGTCTCCATTTCTCAATCTTGGCCAACTACTGAAATTTTGTAGAAAAATGAACCATCTCAGTTTGTGAAATGTGGCTTGAGATGCAACCTGTTTTAGGGTCTTGAGTGGAAATATGGCACCACGGAATATAGGCAGGTCCCAACTTTTTGATATTACATTCTGTGCTGTCAAGTAGTTTACCTCTTTCTGAAACTATCAGGATTTCTCCCCAGAAACAGTTTGGAATCTATCAGAAACAATTTGGATGCTAGGAATTCAATGTCAAAAACCCACAGATGTGAATCCTTGTGCAAATTCTCTTATAATGTTATAGAAGGGGAGTGGGGAAAGGCTGAGGGGGCAAAGAACATCAGTGGTATGGTGAGGGGTGCTACCTAGACTTCCTGGCCATGGCTTAAAAAATCACAAACCCTAAGTCTGTCCACTGGAAATGCATGCTGTCTCCCACACCCTTTTCCCCATCCTCACAATAATTTTTTACATACGTTATGCAAGAAAAAAAAAAGGATGGATCAGGAGGTAAACCTTTAGACAATGAAAGGCTCTCCACTCTTTCAAGAAACATCTGACAGAAGCCAGAGCCAAGCCCCCTCCTCAGCCATCAGGGTCCTGGTCCAAGCTTTGGCCTCAGATAAACAGGACCTCTATTTGTCCCAAAGGTTGAGTGGGGCTCCATCCTCCTGAGGAGAGGAACTTCCTGTCTTTATGTGGCTTCTACCCTGATCTGTGCAAGCTAGCAAGCAGGAGCCAAAGCCCTCCATACATGACATGCTGCCAGCACCCTTGTGGCCCTAAGGATGCAGCACATGTGATTTTTTTTTTTTTTTTTTTGCAGAGAGGTTAGGGTCCCCTTTGGCCCATTTTCTTTTTTAATTTTTTTGATGTTTTAAAATTCATCTACTTTTTTCAAGCAGTCAATATACAACGTGTATTGGTTTGAGGTGTATAATATAGCGATCTGACATTTACTTACCTTACAATGTGTTCACCACAATAAGTCTAGCAATCATTTGTCACTATGCAAACCATCACAGTTTTGACATTATGCTTTTCATCATTTTCCCTTCTTTTTTATACCTATGCTCGAGCTTGTGGGGAAAATTATAGGAAACATACATTTATTTAAACTTTGCTTCACTTGGTACACACACACAGACTGATTCACGCTCACACTTACGCAGACATACAATACCTTCACATCCTCTAACACACATTTAAACACACCCAGACACTTTAGGCTGTTATATTCTTTACTTTAAATACATGTCTTTTCAAATATTCTTATTTTTATACTTATATTAATGCAATGAGTCCACTGTTTAAGATGGTGGAGAAAGTACCACAAAGAAACTTCCAAGATAATGGAATTTTTTTCTACTATTTAAAAAATCTGAGAGAAGTCATTGCAAAACCTATTTTCAGCAAATTATTTCTTTGGCCTCTAAGATATGGCTTGTGTTTGGGGTTTAGTTCATGATTAGCGATAGTCTTAGAGCTAGGTTTACGGTTAGCTTTGAGTGTAGGGTCTGGTTTTTAAGTAGAGTTAGTGTCCTTAGGGTTTGGGTTATGTGCTAGGGTTAATTTTTATTCTGGTATAAGTAGGGGTTTGAGTTTATAATTATGGTTAAGTTCAAGGTTCCTGTTAGAATTAGCTTTTAGGTTTGGATTTGTCTTTTATGCAGCTAAGGTTTAGGGTTAGTTTTGGTAAAGCTACGCTTAGGGTTCAGTTTAACATTAGGGTTAAGGTTGGGATTTGAGGAAGGGCTAGGTTTAGGATTAGTGTTAGAATTCTGATTAGGTCTGGGGTAAGTATTTGAGTTAGGGTTAGTGTTAAATTAAGTGCTATGGTTACATTTGGGTTTGAGTATAGAGTTAAGGTTAGTGTTCAGGTTGAGTTTATCATTAGGGTTAAGATGAGGGTCAGGTTTGATGTTAGTGTTTGGTTTGGGGTTTAGTATTATGGATTTTTGTTAGGGTTAAGATCAAAGGCCTTGGGCTGCATTAGGGTTAGGGTTAGGGTTAATGTTAAGTTTAGGGTTAGAGTTAGGGTATGGTTAAGGGTTTGGTTCTGAGTTGACTTTATGAATAGATTTAAAATGAAGGTTAGTGTTACAGTTAGCTTTGAGTTTAGGTTTGGGGTTTAAATTAGGGTTTGGTTTTAAAGGCAGGGATTGGGTAAGGGCTAGGTTTAGGGTGAGTTTTAGTTTATGTTTTTAATAAGGCTTAGTATTTAGGATAGGGTTATTGTTAGGGTAGGGTAGGCTTAGGGTGTGGGGAACATTTAGGGTGAAGTTTAGGTTTAGTTTAAAGTAAGACTTAGGTAATGGGATTGGGTTAGGGTTTGAGTAGGTTTAGAGTTCACTTTGAGTTTTGAGTTAACTTTAGTTTAGGTTTACTGTTTGAGGAAGCACTATGGTTATGGTTTGGTTTATGGTTAGGGTTTAGTTAATAATTCAGGTTAGAGTAAGCCTTGAGATCAGGATTTGGGTTAAAATTAAGGTTTGGGTTAAGGTTAGGATTATGGTAAGGGTTTGCCTCAAGAGTAGGCTTAAGTTTAAGGTTAGGGTTCAGTTTTAGGTTAGGATTAGTGTTATGTATAGAGTTAGAATTAGTGTTACGGTTCCTGTTAGTGTTGAGTTTATGTTTAGGGTTAAAATTAAGGTAAAGTTTAGAGTTAGTTTTTAGGTTAGGCTTTAGAAATAAATTTGGGCTAAGTTTAGATTTAGTGTTAAGGAAAAAGCAAAGGTTAGAATTTGGTTTAGGTCTAAGGTTAAGATTCAGTTTTGATTTAGAGTTAATGTCAAGGTTAGGGTTATACATAAATTGAAGATTGAGTTTATGATTAGGGTTAGAGTTAGTGTTATAGTTAAACTTGAAGTTGGGGTTTGGGTTTTCATTAGAGTCATGGTTAGGGTTAGGTTTAGGCTTAGGCCTAGGGTGCAAGTAGATTTCATGTTAAGGTTGGGTTTAATATTCACTTTAGGGTTAAGATTGGGTTTTGAGTTGGTTTAGAATTACAGTCGAGGTTTTGATTACAGTTAGAGGTATGAGGAGAGTTAGCTTTGATGTTAGGGTTTAGGTTTAAATTGAGGTCAGGTTGTGTGTTGGTGTAAAGTTTAGTGTAAGGGCTCTGTTAGTATTAGTTTTAGGACAATCTTTAGGTTTTGGGTTAGCTTTTCAGTTAAGGTTATGATTGGAGTTAGCTCTGGAGTTAGAGTTAAGTTTAAATTAGGTTTAAGATTAGGTTTAGGGCTAGGATAAGGGCTGAGTAAGATTAGAGTGAGGGTTAATGTTTAGCTTAGATTAGAGTTAATGATTACGTTTAGAGTTAGGGATAAAATTAGAGTAGCTTTAAGATCATGGTTTGTGGTTTAATTAGAGCTTATGTTGGCACTAGTGTAAGGGCTACCTTTAGGCTAGGGTTTAGGGTTAGGGATAGAACAATTTAAGGTTTAGTTTGAGTTTCAAATTAGTTTAGGGTAGGATTAGAGTTGGGAAGATTTGGATTGGTGATAAGGTTAGGGTTAGAGTTAGCTTTGAGGATAGGGTTAAATGTAAATTAGAGATAGTGTCAGGGTTAGGTGTAGGGCTATTGTTTTGGTTAGGTTCAGAGTTACACTTAGGGTTAGGGTTAGGTTAAAAATTGAGTTCATGATTAGGTTGCAGATTAAGGTTAGGATTACAGTTACCTTTGGGATTAGGTTTTGGGTTCAAATTAGTGTTAAATGTAGGTTCAGGGTTAGGTCAAGTGCTCCAGTTAAGGTTCGGTTTAGGCTTTGATTTAAGGGAAGGGTTAAATTTTCAGTTAGGGTTAGGTTAGAAATAGGTTTAGGTGTGAGTTTATGATTAGGGTTAGGGTTAGGATTTGGGTTCGGGATGAGATTTGCATTCATGTTAGGGTAAGAGCTAAGTTTATGTTTCAGTTTGAGGATTAGGTATAGTTGTTTTGTTGCGTTCATGATTCATGTTATAGGTCGATTTAGGGTTAGGATTTGCTTTGAGGTAAGGGTTTGGATGTAAATAGAGTTAGGTTAAGGTTAATCTTAGAGGTCAGGCCAGGTTTAGAATTAGGTTTAGGCATGGGGACAAGGTTAGGATTAGATTTTGAGTTAAGTTTAGAATTCAGGTTAGGTTTCAGGATTGGGAGAGTTTATGATTAAGGTTAACATCACAGTTATGGTCAGAGTTAGCTTTGAGTTTGGGGTTAGGCTTCATGTTAAGATTCAGGTTAGGATTAGGGTTTGGGTTAGAAAAAAAGCTGTGATTAGGCTTATGTTTTTGTTTAGGGTTAGAATTAAGTTAATATTTTAGTTTATGGTTAGGTTTAGGATTAAGGTTAGATTTAGCATTGAGGTCAAGATGCAGTTGAAAAGCAGAGTAGGAGTTAAGATTAGAGTAAGAGCTAGGTAGGGTTAGGGTTAGGATTAGGATTAGGGGTAGGGTTCAGTTTTGAATGAGGGCTAGGTTTAGGGTTAGAGTTAGAGTTGAGGTTAGTGTTAGATTTGGCATGAAATTTATGAGTAGAATTAACGTTAAGGTTAGGGTTAGGATTAGGGTTAGGGTTAAAGTTAGCTTTGAGTTTAGCACTTGGGTTTAAATTTGGGTTAGGCTTAGGTTTAGGGTTAGGGTTAGATTTGAGAATATCATAAACCTTCATGATTACTTTTAGGGTTAGGGTTAGATTTGAGAGTATCATAAATCTTCATGATTACTTTTAGGGTTAGGGTTAGATTTGAGAATATCATAAGATTTGGTCCTTAAATTAAGATTGGGGTGAGGATTAGAGTTAGGTTTCAAGTTAGGGTTCGGTTTAGGGTTAAGGTTAGATATATAGGTTTAGGGTTCAGTTTACAGTTGAGTTTATGTTTAGGGTTATGGTTAGTGTTATGGTTACAATTAGCTTTGAATTTAGGATTTGAGTTTAAAGCAGGGTTAGGTTTAGGGTTAGGATTAGGGTAAGGGCTAGGTTTAGAATAAAGTTTAGGGTTAAGGTTAGGGGTTTTGAGATCAAGTGAGGGTTTGTGTGAAGGTTAGGATTGGATTTATGAGTAGGTTTGGGGCTTGGGTTAGCGTTTGAGTTAACTTAGGTCAGAGATTGGGTTTAAAATAGGGTTGGGGTTGGGCTAGGGTTAGGGAGAGTCTAGGACTGGGATGGGTTAAAGGTTAGGATTAGAGTTGCTATTAGGTTTTGAATTTGGGGTAGAGTTAGGTTTATGGTTAGATTTAGAGATAGGGTTTGCATAATATTTGGGTTTATGATGACACCGAAGGTTATGGTTAGGGTTAGCGTTAGCCTTGAGGTTAGGGTTTAAGTCTATGTTAGGGCTTGCATCAGGGTAAGGTTTAGGGTAACAGCTAGCTTTAGGCTAAGGTTTACAGTTAGGGTTAGAGTGAGATTGAGGCTACAGTTCGTGTTTCAAATAGGTTTAGTGTCAGCATTACCTTTCAGCTATGATCTATGGTAAGGGTTCCTATTAGGGTTAATGTTAATGTTAGTTTTCAAGTTAAGGTTAAATTTGGAATAGAATTAGAGCGAACTTTGAGGTTAAGGTTCAATAGAAATGAGGATTAGTTTTAGTTAGGTTCAGGACTCTTTTTAGGGTTCTTTGGGATTACGGTACAGGTTAGTGTTAGAAGAATTAGCTTACGGTACAGGTTAGTGATAGAAGAATTAGCTTAGGGATAGGGTTATGTAAGTCTTGACTTATGTAAGTAACCTTGGTTTAGGGGTAGTTAGGTTTAGGTTCCTGGCTAGGGTTAGCATTAGTTTTATAATTAGGAGTAGGTTAGGGTTTGAGTTAGAGTTAACTTTCAGGTATGTTTTGGATTTTAATTAGGGTTGGTTTAAGGGCTCCGATTAAGGTTAGGGTTGGAGATAGAATTCGATTTGAGCTTATGATGAGGATTAGGGTTAGGGTTAGGGTCAGGTTTTGGGTAAGGGCTTTGTTAGGGTTAGGTTTAGAATTATTGTTATGAATGAGGGTAAGGGTTAGACATAGAGCTTTCATGAGGATTAGAATTAGGGTTCAAGTTGACTTTGAAATTGTGATTTGGTTTTAATTACGGTGATGTTTAATGTTACAATTAGGGTAGGGGCTATAGTTTGGTTGAGGTTTAGAGATAGGTTTTAAATCAGGATTAGGTTAAGATTTAGAGTTACATTTAGGCTACTAGGGTTGAGCTGATGATTAAAATTAAGTTTAGGTTAGATGTACTTATCTTTAAGGTTAGGATATGAATTTAAATTAGGGTTAGCTTTAGAATTAGGTTGGGGTTCAGATTTAGTTCAGAGTGAGGTTTTCTCTGTTAGCTCAATATTGAGTTTGAGATGAGGGTTTGGATACGGGTTTAGGGTTAGGTTGAGGGCTAATATTGAGTTTAATTTGAGGTTTCAGCTTATAGGAAGGGTTCATTGTAAGTTTTGGACAGAGGTTAGGGTTAGGTTTAGGGTTCAGGTTGGACTTAGGTTTTGAGTTGAGTTTTTGGTTAAAGTTAAAGTTAGAGTTGTGGTTTATGGTTAGGTTTCAGTCTAGCATTAGGGTTAACTGAAGTTCAGGTTCCAGTGTAGTTTCAATTAGGGCTAGGGTTTAGGCTAGGGGTAGTGTTAAGTGTAGAGTAGTGTTAGTGTGAGAATTTTAGTTTGGGATTAGTGTAGAGTTGGGTTTATGAGTAGCATTAGTCATAGGGTTATGGTTAGACTTAGCCTTGAGGTGAGGGTTAAGGGTGGAATATCTAGTTAGGTATAGTAACATGTTGGTATAAAGACTAGGGTTAGGGTCAAGTTCATAATGAGTTGTAGGGCTAGGATTTGAGTTAAAATTAAGTGAAGATTTAGTGTTCCATTTATGGTAAGTGTTAGGGTTGAGTTTTTTTATTAAGGTTAAGATCAGGTTAGAATTAAAGTTACCTTTCATGTTAGGGTTTGGGTTTAAATTAGGGTTAGGATTAAAATTAGGTCTAGGTGTGGGTTCAGCTCAGGGTGTGATTTGGAGTTAGGGTGAAGGATAGGACTGAATCTTCAATTAAGTTGAAGGTTAACAAGAATTAGCATTAGCTTGGAGTTGAGCTTTGGGGATTAAGTTAGTGTTAGGTTGAAGATTAGCGTTAGGGTTAAGGCAAGGTCTATGGGCAAAGTTAAGGTTAGCATTAGGTTTTAAATTGGGATTCATTTTAGCGTTAGGGTTAGCATTAGCTTTGAAGGTAGGTTTTAATTTAAAGGTTAGGGTTTGGAGTAAGGGCCAGTGTTTGGGTTAACTTTCAGTATAAGGTTAGGGTTAGTTTCAGGTTTAGCTGTAAAGGGTAGGTTTTTGGTTAGGGTTACGGTGGGTTTCATGATCAGGTTTTGTGTTAGGGACAGAGTTAGAGTTAGTATTGAGGTTAGAGTTTGGGTATATGATAGGATTAGAGTTAGGTTATGTTGAGGGTTAGTGGTAGGGCTGGGATTTATATTAGGTTTAGCAATGAGTATTATGGCAGAGTTCACTTTGAGGTCGGAGTTGAATTTAAAATTGGGTTATGTTGAGGTTTAGAGTAAAGTCTAGTGTTTAGGGTTATGTTCTGAGTTATCGTGAGGGTCAAGGTTAGGTTTTGAGTTTGGTTAGAATCAGGGTTAGCTTTAGAGGTAGGGTAAGATTTCAAATAGGTTTAAAGGTTGCTTTGATCTTAGGTTCCATTGAAATTAGATCTAGGATGACTGTAAAGACTCAAGTGAAGGTAGGGTTTAGGATTAAGGATAGGTGTAGGGTTAGGGTCGAGTTTATGTTTAGGGTTATCATTAGGGTTAGAATTAGCATTGAGGTCCAAATTTGTGTTCCATAAGGGTTGGGGTCAGTATGAGGTCTAAGTCTGGATTTGGTTTGGGGTAAGGTTTATGGGGTAGACTGAAGATTCATGTTAACTTTGAGGTAAGGATTTGTTTTGATGTTAGTTTTGGGTTGAGGGTTGGAGAGAGTGGTAGGCTTAGGGTGAGGTTTCAGATTAAGGTTAAGGTTAGGGTCTGAGTTAAGTATAGCATTAGGTTTAGAGGTAACTTGGGGTTGCGGAGTTAATTTATGATTGTGGTTATAATTAGGTTTAGAGTTAAAGACAGTTTTATGTTATGGTTTATTGCTAGAATCAAGGCTAGTTCAATGGAGAAGTCTAAGGTTAGGGTGAGGGCTCAGCTTAGGATATGAGATAGGTTGATAATTAGGAGTAGCATTAAGGTTAGTGTTACATTGATGGTTAGGTTTGGGGTTAGGGTAAGGTTTAGGGGGACTTCTGAAGCAGGGTTTGGCTGCTAAATAAGGATGTCATTAGAGTTGGGTTCAGGGTAAGTCTAGGGTTAGTGTTTGGGTTACATTTGAGATAGGTTTAAGAAGTGGGTTAGGTAAATGTTGGGTTAAAGGTGGGCTTGAGTTTATAATTAGGTTCAAGTAAGTGAGGCTAAGAGTTAGACCGAAGTTCAGGTTTGGGGGTTTCAGCATGGTTAGGGTTAGGTGTAGGTATAGCATTAGATTTAGATTTGGAGTTCAGATTAGGATGAGAATTAGAGTTGTAATTAATTTTGCAATTCACATTTAGGGTGACATTTCTATTTGAGTTCAGGGTTTGCAAGTTCTTGTTAGGGTTCTCGTTAGGTTTCATGAGCTCAAGACAATCGCTTTACTATGTGCATTACTGGTAAGTGTGATGTCCATCCTCTAAGTACTGTTCAGAGTGCCCTCTCAGAGCTTACACAGTGTGTTAAGACTTTGTCAAAAACATCTTTGGAACACACCACACGTTTTAGGAAATATATTTAGTTTCCATTTGCTGAGATGAAGTGTGTGATAACCAAGAGTTGTCCTGTAGCCATGCTATGACATATGAAATACACACCATACTAAAACATGGTAACACATTTATTCCAGAAAAGACTTTAGGTATATGCAGCAAATCAACTCTCTGTGAAAGACTTTTGGCAAGTATCCTGTTTGGTATGAATTTACAAGGTAGAATTCAATATTTAACAATGTGAGGGCACAATGTAAGGGATTTGAGGAGTAAAAGGCCACTGATCTAAAAAGGGTTTTCACAAATGCTTAGAAAAATATTGAAAACCAATCACATCAGAAACTTGGCTGTAGGCATTACAGGACATGTTGAGTATCATTGCAAGAAATTATATCATTGCTGAATATAGTGTGCTCAAGTCAATTGCTTTACCTCACTCTATGTGGTTAATTACGATATCCATTTCCTGACTAAGCACTTTTTAGAATGCAAATGTACTGCTCAAACCTTGTGCTCATACCTTGTCTAAAACATTTTTTGGATATGTACATCATAAAACACATTCCTTAGAGAACGTGTTTCATTTCCATGTGCTGAGAGAACAATGGTGACAAACAAACTTTGCAAGTACATTGTCTACGCCATGCAAATTACACATTATAGTGAAACAAAGGATTATACGTATTATAGAACAAGTCTTAGGTCAAGTCATCAAAGAAGCACTCTACATAATTCTTTTGGCTCAGTTGATACGAATGTCTCAGTTGATACGAATTTGCAGCAGATAAGATCCCAGTTTGAACTCATCATTTTGTGCAATGCAAAGGAATTGAAAGAGTAAAGGGCCACTGATCTAAAGAGTGTTTCCACTTAGCCTCTTTGAATTGGTCCTGAAAACAATCACAAAAGAATCTGAGCTATGGGCATAACAGTATATTGGATTCTATCTCTGTGTAAACGGTGCTCTGAACAGACTTTTGATGCTATCTAGTATGCCTATCCCACGTCAAAAAAAAAAAACCTTTTGGAGACCACTTTAAAAGATCACATGCATGAGACAACAAGTTTTGTGTCCGTTCTCTGAGAGACAAAAATGGTGAACAACACCGATTGGAAGTGATTTGTTATTAACATGCAGGGTTAACCTTTAGGCAGGCTTGGAGTTAGCTTTAGGGTGGGGGATGAATTTGAAGCCGTGGTTAGGATTAGGGTGAGGGTTACTTGTGAGTTTCATATGAGGGTGACAGTGACTGTTAAGTTTAGTGTTTGGTTTGAGTTGGGATTATGTTCTGGTTTAGGTAACAGTTAGGTTTGGGGTTGAGTTTTGAATTAGGGTTAGCATTGAAGTTAGCTTTCAATTGAGTTCGAGGTTAGGGTTTGGATATGGGTTTGGGGTTAGGTTGAGGGTTAGGGTTGAGTTAAATTAGAGGTTTCACATTACAGGAAGGGTTAATTTTTGGTTTTGGACAGAGGTTAGGATTGAGTTTAGGCTTCAAGTTGGGTTTATGTTTTGAGTTAGGGTTTCGCTTAAGGTTAAAGTTAGGGTTGAGGTTTATGATTAAGTTTCAGTCTAGAATTAGGGTAAACCAAGTTCAGGTTTGAGTTTGGATTTCAATTAGGGCTAGGGGTAGGTTTAGGGTTAAAGTAAGGCTAGAGGTAGTATTAAGTGTAGGGTAGTGTTAGTGTTAGAATTCAAGTTTGGGTGTGGTGTAGAGTTGGGTTTATAAGTAGCATTAGTTTCATGGTTAGGATTGGACTTAGCTTTGAGATTAGGGTTTGGGTGGAATTTATAGTTAGGTTTAACTTAAGGATTGTGTAAAGACTATTATTAGGATGTATTTAAGGTTAGTTTTAGGGTTAGATTTGTGTAAGTGTTAAATTTAGGGTTAGAGTTAGTGTTCAGTTTCTGGTTATGGTTATGCTAAGGGTTGCGATTATGATTGGGGTCAAATTTTCATTTATTTTAGGGTAATCTTTGAGTTGGTTGTCTGTGTTTAAGTTTTTTGTTTGGTTACCATTAAATTGATGAGTCAGTTAAGGTTTTGGGTTAGTTTTTATATTACCTTAGATGTTAGGCTTGGGTTAAAAGTTAGATTTTATTTGGTGTAAAATTAGTTTAAGAGCTAGAGGTTGGGTTAGATTTAGGATTAGTTTGAGGGTTAGGTTTAGTTTTTGAGTTAGGATTAGTGTGAATGTTAGCAATAGAGATCGATGTAGGGTTAGAGATAGGGTTGAGTTTATGATATGGGTTTGTCTTCATGTTAGATTTAGGTTTGTGTTAGGATTAGAGTAACTGCTAACTTTAAGGTTCAAGTTAGGGATAGTGGTAAGTTTTGAGTTAGGATAGGGTTAATGTTAAGGATGAGTTTTTGCTTAGACTTATCATTTGTGTAAGGATTTCAGTAAGGGCTAAGGTATGGCTAGGTTTATGGTTAGAGTTTAATTTAGAGTTAGCATTTGCTTTAGTATTAAGGTAAATGTTAGGGGTGCAGTTAGCTTTGGGATTAGTATTTGGGTTTAAATTAGGGTTAGAGTTCACTTTATGAATAACATTAGAATTAGAGTTAACTTTGCGGTCAGAATTTAGGTTTAAATTAGAATTTGGCTTAGGTTGAGGTTAGGGTTAGAATTAGGGATAGGGTTGTGCTTAGGTACTGAATTATGGTTAGGGTTAGTGTTACATATAGAATAAGGGTTAGGGTAAATGTTGAGTTTATGGTTAGGGTTAATATTAAGGTTAGGTTTAGGTTTAGAGACAGTATTATAGCTAGGAATGGAGTTAGAGTTAGTGTTAGATTTGTGTTTCTGATTAGGTTCAGTGTTCTGTTTAGAGTTAGATTTAGCTCTAAGGCTAGGCCTTATAAATTAGGGTGGCATTTCATTTTAGAGTCAGTGTAAGGGCTAGGGTTTGCTTTGGGTTAGAGTTAGAGTTCAGCTTAAAATAGGTTCAGGAATAAGGCTAGTTTTTGAGTTAACTTTGAGATTAAGGTTTGTGTTTAAATTACGGTTGCGGTTGGGATTAGAATTAGGGTAAGGGCTAGGTTTAGAGTTAGTTTTGAGGTTAGGTTTTGGACTTACACTAAGGTTGTGTTGAAGTTAACATTAAGGTCAGGTATAAGGTTTGGATTAGGTTTGGGGTCAATTTTAGGTTTAAGGTTAGGTTTAAGGTTAAATATATGTTCTGAGCTGGTTTTAGGGTTAGGGTTAGGATTAAGGTTAAGTTTTGAGTAATGTTTAGGCTTAGAGTTAGGATTAGAGATAGTGTTGAATTTGTGATTTCAGTTTGTTTTAATGTTAGAATTAGGCTTGTGGTTAGTATCTGAGTTTCAGGTAGGATTTAGATTAGGATTATGGTAAGTGCTAAGGTTCGGTTTAATGTTGGTTTTAAGGTTAGAGTTAGGTTTTGAGTTACAGTTAAGTTTAGGGTTAGAGTTATAAATAGAGTTAAGGTTAGGTTTAGGGTCAAATTTATGATTAGGGTTAGGGTTATGGTAAGAATTAGTTTTGAGTTTAGGTTTGGGTCTATAATAAGATTATGGTTAGGGTAAAGGAAAGGGATGGTTGTAAGATTAAGTTTAGATCGAGAGTTAGGGTTAGGTTTCATGTTAAAGTTAATGTTAGCTTTGAGGTTGGCCTTTGGGTTTAAATTATGATTAAGGTTGAATTTAGGGTAGCAAAAAAAGGCTAGGGAGAGGATTAAGTTTTACATTCGATTTATAGTTTTTGCATTAGGCTTATGGTTAGGTTTAAATTTATCTTTGCAGTCAGAGTTAGGGTTAGGTTTAGGATTGCGGTAAAGTCTAGATTTAGGTTTAAGTTTAGTGTTAGACTTAGTGTTACAGTTTGTCTTGATTTGGGGTTGGCGTTATGGTTAGAGTAAGGGTTGAATTCAGGGGTAGGTTTAGTGTTGAGTTAATAATTGAGATTAACATTAGAATTAGAGTTAGATGTTTTTTTGAGGTAAGGTTTTGGGTTTAAAATAGGCTTAGTGCTCAGGTTAGCATTAGGATAAGGCATGGAGTTCCAATTAAATTTACAGTTAGGGTTAGGTTTAGGGTTGTGTTCTGAGTTGGTTTTAGGGTTAGGGTTAAGGCTAAGTTTTGAATTAAGTTGAGGATTAGGGTCAGGGTTAAAGCTAGAGTTAGAGTTAGCTTTGAACTTAGGGTTTGGGTTTGAATATTAGTTAACTTTAGATTTAGTGTTAGATTTAGAGTTAGAGTTTGGTTAGAGTCAAATTTCGAGGTGGCATTATGACTGGAGTTGAGGCGAGAGTTAGGATAAAGGCTCATGTTCAGCTTATATTAAGTGTTATGGTTTGGGTTAACGTTAGATGTTGAGTTAGGATTTAGGTTAGGGTTAAATTTAGAGTTAATCTTACTGTGAGGGTTAATGTTGAGTTAATAACTAGGTTTAGGTTTTGGATTAAGATTAGCGTTACTGTTAGGGTTAGCATTATGGTAAGGCATAGCTTTAAATTAGGTTTAGGGTTAGTGTGAGATTGAGGGTTGGATTTATAGTTGGGGTTAGGGTAGGGAGAGAGGTAGGATAGAAGTTAGAGTTCAGGTTAGGTTTAGGTTTCAGTTCAGCATTAGGTTTAGAGTTAGGGTTATGATTAGGGCCAGGGTTAAGTTTTGGGTTGATTTTATGACAAGGGTTAGGGTTAGGGTGAAATTTAGCTTTGAGTTCAGGGTTTGTGTTTTAATTATGTTTAGGCTTGGGGTTAGTTTTTGAGTTAGGGTTACAGTTAGATTTAGAATGAGATCTAAAGTTAAGGTTAGGTTAAGGGTTATGGATAGGCTTTGAGTTAGTGTTAGGGTTAGGTTTATATTTAGGGTTGGCCTTAGCTTTGAGGTTAAAGTTTGGTTTCAAATTAGGATAAAATTTAGAGTTAGATTTCAGCCAAGGGTCAAGGTTTTGATTAGGTTAAATGTTGGGCAAAGGTTAAGGATAGTGTTAGCGTTAGGGTTATGCTTAGGGTTAGGTTTAAGGTTAGGGTTAGGTTTTGAGATATGGTTATGGTTAGGGTTAGGGTGAGGGTTCACAATAGGGTTAGGGTTCAGTTGAGCTTGTGACTAGGGTTAGGTTTAAGATTAGGCTTAGAGTTAGTTATGGTATTCATTTATGGATTTAAATTAGAGTTAGGTTTAGGTTCAGACTTGGAGTGAAGGTTACGCTTTGAGTTAACTTTAAGTGTTAGGGTTAATGTTAGGGTTAGGTTAGGGTTACTTTTCAGGTTGAGTGTATAATTAGGGTTAGGGTTGGAGTTAAATTTGATTTGAAGGTTTAAGTTAGATATGGTTTAAGTTTGGGTTTAGTGTTAAGGAAAAAGCTAGGGTCAGGTTTAGGTTTAATGAGAGTTTCAACATAAGAGATAAGTTGTGAGTTAGGGATAGGGTTAGGTTTGAGTTTACAGTTATTTAGGCTTAGGGTTAGGATTAGGTTTATGACTAGAATTAGCTTCTAGGATAGGGTTTGATATTAAATTAGTGTTAGAGTTATAAGTAGGATTATAGTAAGGACTAGGGTTAGGATTTATGTTAGAGTTCTGTTTAGGGATTGATTTAGGGTTAGAGTTAGCATTAAGATTAAAGTTAGGGTTAGGGTAAAGAGCAACGGTTAGGGTAAAGGTCAAGGGTTACACTAAGATTTAGAGTGCTTCAGCAGTGCCTTCTGATAAAAAAAAAAATTGATATATCTCATGCCTTCCCCATCTAAGGCATTTTTAAGAGCTATAGCTAGAGGTAGGAGGAAGATGGTGGACTAGGTAAAAGCAGGGTTCCTCTTCTCCCAGGTCTGCATTGAAATTACAACCAAATTATAAAAAAAATCAACATGAAGAATCACCTGAAGTCCAGCTGATTGTAACACCTATGTCTGATAATAGGAGGAGCCACGTCGAAGGAGCCACGTCGAAGCTGGTAGGAGGGGCAAAATCTCAAATAGGGCTGGACTCGCGCCTATGGGTTGTAGAGGATCATCAGAAGGAAAAGTGAGGCTGCAGAGGCTCTCTGAAGGAGAGAGGGTTCCTGGTCTCATTTAGGAACTCCCCAGCTCAAGATCCCAGCCCAGGGAAGAGGAGATTCCAATAACACTGACTGTAAAAACCAGAGGGGATTCCAACCATCTGGGTGAGACAGAAGGAGACTGAAACCCTAGAAGCCCCTTTGAAGGACCCATGCACAGGCTTTCTGACCTCTGGACACTCACCCGGGACACTAGCAGTGGGTCAGAGGCTCACATGGGATCCATACCAAGAAAGTCTGATTACCTGGCACCAGAACAAGGGCTGGCAGCAACCATTGTTCCTTAGTCCAGCTCCCCTACCTGGCAATCTACAGACCTCAAGAGCTTGACTGTGCAGGCCCTTCCCACAGGGCCATTAGGAAGCACTGGCCTAAAGGGATCAGCCCACCCCACTCAACCTGCAGATTACCCAGGGCTTTTGTTCCTGGATGGCTGCTATGCCCTGCGCCAATCCAAGGCCAACCATTTACAGCTGACAGCCAGTGCTGTAAGCCTGCATTTCTGAGATAGTATAAGGCAGATCACTGCTGCCAACATGAACTTGGGTGGATCTCAGGGATCCCTGAGCCAGTCTCAAAAAGCAGCTAATCTTGCTATGATCTGGGACTTCTGTGGGAACATGCGAATGCTTACCAAAGTTTCAGCAAGACTGAAGCTGTATTGATCTGATTGCCATTGTCTCTCTGAGACCCCACTCTATCCTACCCATAAATTGGCCCAGGTGTCCCATTGACAGTGAACTGTCACAGCCCTGCCCTTTCCCCCTGGATTTCCCAATCCACACAGGCAATAAACTTTGGCTAGCACAGGGCAGACACTGCACAGAAATCAGTGGCAAGCAGACCTCTGCTGCCTGCAAGAGTTGCAATAGTGCATCCAGGGAGCACAGGGGTCTGTGGGACTGCCCCAGACAGCAGTTGGCCTCACTGTGATCTGTGACTACAGTGGAAACGCCCAGACACAGAAGTTGCAGCAAAACTGAGGCTGTATTGGCCTGACGGCCCTTGTTTCTCTGATATCTCGCTTCACCCAAGCCACAAAGTGCCAGCAGCCCATTGACAGGCAGCCCCCTGTGTCCTGCTTGGCTCTGGGTTATGCAGTCTGTGCAGGCAACAGACCTGGGCTAGCACATGAGTGCATTTTAGGGAAAACAGTTTTGAGTAGATCACTGCTGCCTGTACAAGCTTCAATATCTCTCGAGGGGATTATAGGAGTCTGTATTGGCATGATGGTATTTAACTCCCTGAGTTCCTGCCCATCCAATAAAGTGTCCACCACATGTTGATAGGAAGCTGCCCCAGCCATGGGGTGGAGTATCCAGGCCCAAGGTGGGCAGCAACTGACTTTGCAACAATTGGAAACTTGTACAGAAGCCACAGAGACAGCATTGGCATGTAAACTGACACTGCAGTGGCAGGGAGAAATTTACTCAATCGATCCAGGAGACTCCCGAGGTCTCTATACCACACAACATGTATATCACCCAGAGGCTCTTCCAGTTTCAGAGACTTACAGGCAACTGACAGACAGTGTCAAACCTTGTGGAGCACTGATCCCTCTGTAAACTGCCTTAGGTCAGGGACAGGGGATAACCGACCACTACCAACAGCGTTGTCTCTTCCATTTATCTATAGATCCAACATAGACAACAACCATCTGTGGATCCCTTTGTAGCTCCCACTGGGTAGACCTGAACAATCAAAAGCAGCAGCTGAGCTTGGCCTACAGAGGAGCCCCTCCCAAGGGGGTCACAAAACCAACACATCTTGAGGCTGGCACCAGACCACAACAGAGCAAATTCTGACTAGTCCTATTAGCAATACACACAAAGGGTTGTTGCTAGGGCAAAAACCACTCAATGGGGTCAGCCCCCAAACAGTAACTCTTACCTTGTGGGTGCAGCCAATTCCCACAATTAGTCAGCCTGAGCATTAATCCCATTCACTGATGTGCTAACAAAAATAAAGGCTTGGCGACAACAGAAGATCACACACAACCCACACAAAGATCACGTCCAGAGCCCCCGAGATAGGGGATAAGGGAAAGTGCACCACTAGCCCACACAGAACACCTTCCACATTAGACTATCTGGCCAATGCTGAAGGACGAAACAAATATTCCTGACACAAAAAAACAACACAGAGAGATTAATAAAATGAGAAAAAGAGAAAAAAAAAAACATGCCACAAATGAAACAATAGGAGAAAACTTCAGAAAATAAGCTAAATGAAATGGAGGCAAGCAACCTACCAGAGACAGAGTTCAAAATAATGGTTATAAGGATGCTCAATGAAATTATGGGAGGATGGATGAACACAATGAGAACATCAACAGAGAGACTGTAAGCATACAAAAAGACATAGAAGCCATAAAAAAAAACAATACAAAAATGAAGAATACAATAACTGAAATGAAGAATACACTAGAAGGATTCAACAGTAGATTGGACAAAGCAGAAGGTTGAATCGGCGAATGGAAGACAAAGTAGCAGAATACACCCAATCAGAACGACAAAAAGAAAAAAAATTTTAATGAAGATAGTTTAAGAGATCTCTGGAACAATATGAAGCATAAAAATATCTGGATCATAGGAGTACCTGAAGAGGAAGAGAGAGCACATGGGATTGAGAATTTATTTGAAGAAATAATGACAGAAAACTTCCCTAACCTGGCAAAGGAATTAGACATACAAGTTCAGGAAGCACAAAGAGTCCCCAAAGAGAGGAATTCAAACAGACCTACACCAAGACACACCATAATAAAAATGCCAAAAGTCAAAGGCAAAGAGAGAATCTTAAAGTAGCAAGAGAAAGACAGCTAGTTACTTACAAAGGTACCCCCATAAGAATGTCTGCTGATTTTTTCAATGGAAACTTTACAAGCCAGAAGGGACTGGCAAGAAATATTCAGTTTTGAAAAATAAGAATCTGCAATCACGAATACTCTACCCGGCAAGGCTTTCAATTAAAATGGAAGGTAAGATAAAGGGCTTCCCAGACAGGGGAAAGCTTAAGGAATTTGTCACTAACAAGCCAGTATTGCAAAAAAATGTTAAAGAGACTTCTGTAAAAAGAGAAGGGGTAAAAAAGAAAATAGAAATAACAAATATGAATAACAAAATGGCAGTAACTATGTACCTATCAGTAATCACTTCAAACGTAAACGGATTAGAGGAGATCTTTGGAAATGTGGCGGAGTGGCAGACGTCCCCAGATCTCTCCTCTTGAAACAACAATAAGCTGAACATCTAAAACTCAACAAAAAAAAAAAACACCCAAACTGCACACAAGCATGTCTGAGCACAGGATTTGCTCATAAGAGCTACCACAGATCAGAACCCTGGGTGCCAGGCAGTGGACTGAAAAAAATAAAGAAGCTGCCTCTCACAGCCACAGGAGCTCCCTGTAGGAGGGCGGGCGGGGGGCGGGGGGCGGGGGCGGGGGGAAGGAGCGGCGAGTTCATGGGGCGAGTTCCCTGGATAGTTTTGCCTGGGAAAGCTGTGAGCTCCCTGGGGCTGGCCAGCTGCAGGGCTTAGTCTACAGGGCAGAAAGCAGAGAAGCAGGACGGGACAGCAGAGAAACAACAGTTGATTTTTGCTGGCCATGGTTGCAAAACTGAGGCTAAGCCGCAGTCCCCAACCCCCAACCCAGAAGGCCCCTCAACCCATACCCTCCAAGACCAATCACCAAGGAGCCACAGAAGAATCTGAGCAAACGCTGCTGAGGCTGGCTCTGACACTGACAGGGACTGAAACTGAGGGTAGCGAGAGTGATTAAATATCTACAAGAAAATTTAAAAAGTGTTTTTAAGGCTTTATGTAAAGCAGGGATCCAAGAGGCTTAGACGCCACCTACTGGAAACCAGAAGAAGAGCGCCTTCTTTGCAACAGGCTAAAGAGAGACCTTTATATATATAATAAATCTTCTTTCTGCAAAAACAGCAGAATACACTTCCATTGATGCCCAGGTGAACAAATAGTCCATTAAACATCATGAAAAACCAAGGTGACAAGGCATTTCAAAAAGAAAGATAAAAATCTCCAGAAAATAAGCTTACAGACATAGAAATATGTAACTTAAATGACAGAGAATTCAGAATAGTACTTCTGAAAAAGCTCGGTGAGTTCCAAAATGAATCATATCAACAACTTCAGGAATTGAAAAAACAACTAGATGAGCAGAGCAAGGAGATTGAAACCCTCAAAAAGAGCAGAATACATCTTCTGGAGATAAAAGAACACAATGCAAGAGTTGAAAAATGAAATAGCAAGCTTGGGAAATAGAGTCAACCAAATGGAGGAAAGAATCGGTGATATCAAAGACAGAAATCTAGAAATGAATCAGAAGGAAGAAGAGAGAAACCAAAGGATTAAAAATAATGAAAGAGAAATTCAAGAACTAGCTGATACCATCAGGAGAGGAAACATAAGAAAAAATTTGGGCATTATCGAAGGCGAGGAAAGGAACAGGGACTAGAAAGCATTTTCAGACAAATAGTGGACGAGAAATTCCCAAATCTAAGGAATGAGCTGGAGCTTGAAATTCAAGAAGTCAACAGAACACCCAATTATCTCAACCTAAAAAGGCCTTCACCAACACACATTTTAATAAAGTTATCAAAAATCAACATCAAAGAAAGAATTCTCAGGGCAGCCATGGAGAAAAAAAACCAGTTGCTTATAAAGGAAAACCCATTAGATTATCCTTGGACTTCTCAGTGCAAATCTTACAAGCCAGAAAGGAATGGAATCAAATATTTAAACTATTAAATAAAAGGAACTACCAGCCTAGAATAATGTATCCAGCTAAACTCTCCTTTAGATATGACGGAGAAATTAAGACCTTCCCAGACATACGAAAATTGAAGAAATTCTCCACTACAAGGCCTGCACTACAGGAAATACTGGAAGGGGTCAGTTCACCTAAAACAAAATGACGAAAGAAAAAAAAACATAATAAGGAGTAAAATAACTATCAGGCAAATAGAAGTGGAGAAGAAGAGGGCATTATAAGCTTAAAAAATAAGAAGAAAATTGTTAAAACAAGATAGAAGTGAATGTTCAGCATATATAGGGACAAATTGAGATAACAATGACTGAAAAGGGGGAGATTCAAAGATCCAAATTTACAAAGGGGAATGGAGATAAGGCACGCACAGAAGAAAATGGACAACTGTATGTGTATATATATATATATGTGTGTGTGTGTGTGTGTGTGTGTGTGTGTGTGTGTACATATGTGTGTGTGTATATATACATATACACATATGTATATATATGTGTGTGTATGCATATATATACATACATAT